>NW_027472944.1:0-146906 GCF_030347505.1 Rhynchophorus ferrugineus | reverse complement strand
GAATGTGAATTGGAACGAAATCGCCAATAGATAAGACCATTTTACAATTTGGGCCCAAGTTAGAAGCAGAGCCTAAGGGTGTAAATTATCGATAGTCCATATCTCGGAAACTATAAGAGATAATGCAATTTGGCAACCCGGCAATGTAATTAGCATGCCGAATATTACTTGGAATGTGAATTGGAACGAAATAGCCAATAGATAAGACCATTTTACAATTTGGGCCCAAGTTAGAAGCAGAGCCTAAGGTGTAAATTATCGATAGTCCATATCTCGGAAACTATAAGAGATAATGCAATTTGGCAACCGGCAATGTAATTAGCATGCCGAATATTACTTGGAATGTGAATTGGAACGAAATCGCCAATAGATAAGACCATTTTACAATTTGGGCCCAAGTTAGAAGCAGAGCCTAAGGTGTAAATTATCGATAGTCCATATCTCGGAAACTATAAGAGATAATGCAATTTGGCAAACGGCAATGTAATTAGCATGCCGAATATTACTTGGAATGTGAATTGGAACGAAATCGCCAATAGATAAGACCATTTTACAATTTGGGCCCAAGTTAGAAGCAGAGCCTAAGGTGTAAATTATCGATAGTCCATATCTCGGATACTATAAGAGATAATGCAATTTGGCAACCGGCAATGTAATTAGCATGCCGAATATTACTTTGGAATGTGAATTGGAACGAAATCGCCAATAGATAAGACCATTTTACAATTTGGGCCCAAGTTAGAAGCAGAGCCTAAGGTGTAAATTATCGATAGTCCATATCTCGGAAACTATAAGAGATAATGCAATTTGGCAACCGGCAATGTAATTAGCATGCCGAATATTACTTGGAATGTGAATTGGAACGAAATCGCCAATAGATAAGACCATTTTACAATTTGGGCCCAAGTTAGAAGCAGAGCCTAAGGTGTAAATTATCGATAGTCCATATCTCGGAAACTATAAGAGATAATGCAATTTCGGCAACCGGCAATGTAATTAGCATGCCGAATATAACTTGGAATGTGAATTGGAACGAAATCGCCAATAGATAAGACCATTTTACAATTTGGGCCCAAGTTAGAAGCAGAGCCTAAGGTGTAAATTATCGATAGTCCATATCTCGGAAACTATAAGAGATAATGCAATTTGGCAACCGGCAATGTAATTAGCATGCCGAATATTACTTGGAATGTGAATTGGAACGAAATCGCCAATAGATAAGACCATTTTACAATTTGGGCCCAAGTTAGAAGCAGAGCCTAAGGTGTAAATTATCGATAGTCCATATCTCGGAAACTATAAGAGATAATGCAATTTGGCAACCGGCAATGTAATTAGCATGCCGAATATTACTTGGAATGTGAATTGGAACGAAATCGCCAATAGATAAGACCATTTTACAATTTGGGCCCAAGTTAGAAGCAGAGCCTAAGGTGTAAATTATCGATAGTCCATATCTCGGAAACTATAAGAGATAATGCAATTTGGCAACCGGCAATGTAATTAGCATGCCGAATATTACTTGGAATGTGAATTGGAACGAAATCGCCAATAGATAAGACCATTTTACAATTTGGGGCCCAAGTTAGAAGCAGAGCCTAAGGTGTAAATTATCGATAGTCCATATCTCGGAAACTATAAGAGATAATGCAATTTGGCAACCGGCAATGTAATTAGCATGCCGAATATTACTTGGAATGTGAATTGGAACGAAATCGCCAATAGATAAGACCATTTTACAATTTGGGCCCAAGTTAGAAGCAGAGCCTAAGGTGTAAATTATCGATAGTCCATATCTCGGAAACTATAAGAGATAATGCAATTTCGGCAACCGGCAATGTAATTAGCATGCCGAATATTACTTGGAATGTGAATTGGAACGAAATCGCCAATAGATAAGACCATTTTACAATTTGGGCCCAAGTTAGAAGCAGAGCCTAAGGTGTAAATTATCGATAGTCCATATCTCGGAAACTATAAGAGATAATGCAATTTGGCAACCGGCAATGTAATTAGCATGCCGAATATTACTTGGAATGTGAATTGGAACGAAATCGCCAATAGGATAAGACCATTTTACAATTTGGGCCCAAGTTAGAAGCAGAGCCTAAGGTGTAAATTATCGATAGTCCATATCTCGGAAACTATAAGAGATAATGCAATTTGGCAACCGGCAATGTAATTAGCATGCCGAATATTACTTGGAATGTGAATTGGAACGAAATCGCCAATAGGATAAGACCATTTTACAATTTGGGCCCAAGTTAGAAGCAGAGCCTAAGGTGTAAATTATCGATAGTCCATATCTCGGAAACTATAAGAGATAATTCAATTTGGGCAACCGGCAATGTAATTAGCATGCCGAATATTACTTGGAATGTGAATTGGAACGGAAATCGCCAATAGATAAGACCATTTTACAATTTGGGCCCAAGTTAGAAGCAGAGCCTAAGGTGTAAATTGTCGATAGTCCATATCTCGGAAACTATAAGAGATAATGCAATTTGGCAACCGGCAATGTAATTAGCATGCCGAATATTAATTGGAATGTGAATTGGAACGAAATCGCCAATAGATAAGACCATTTTACAATTTGGGCCCAAGTTAGAAGCAGAGCCTAAGGTGTAAATTATCGATAGTCCTATATCTCGGAAACTATAAGAGATAATGCAATTTGGCAACCGGCAATGTAATTAGCATGCCGAATATTACTTGGAATGTGAATTGGAACGAAATCGCCAATAGATAAGACCATTTTACAATTTGGGCCCAAGTTAGAAGCAGAGCCTATGGTGTAAATTATCGATAGTCCATATCTCGGAAACTATAAGAGATAATGCAATTTGGCAACCGGCAATGTAATTAGCATGCCGAATATTACTTGGAATGTGAATTGGAACGAAATCGCCAATAGATAAGACCCTTTTACAATTTGGGCCCAAGTTAGAAGCAGAGCCTAAGGTGTAAATTATCGATAGTCCATATCTCGGAAACTATAAGAGATAATGCAATTTGGCAACCGGCAATGTAATTAGCATGCCGAATATTACTTGGAATGTGAATTGGAACGAAATCGCCAATAGATAAGACCATTTTACAATTTGGGCCCAAGTTAGAAGCAGAGCCTAAGGTGTAAATTATCGATAGTCCATATCTCGGAAACTATAAGAGATAATGCAATTTGGCAACCGGCAATGTAATTAGCATGCCGAATATTACTTGGAATGTGAATTGGAACGAAATTGCCAATAGATAAGACCATTTTACAATT
Organism: Rhynchophorus ferrugineus; assembly: GCF_030347505.1. Lineage (NCBI taxonomy): Eukaryota > Metazoa > Arthropoda > Insecta > Coleoptera > Curculionidae > Rhynchophorus > Rhynchophorus ferrugineus. Next base: position 143,635 of record NW_027472944.1, on the reverse strand, counting down.
TGGGCCCAAGTTAGAAGCAGAGCCTAAGGTGTAAATTATCGATAGTCCATATCTCTGAAACTATAAGAGATAATGCAATTTCGCAACCGGCAATGTAATTAGCATGCCGAATATTACTTGGAATGTGAATTGGGACGAAATCGCCAATAGATAAGGCCATTTTACAATTTGGGCCCAAGTTAGAAGCAGAGCCCAAGGTGTAAATTATCGATAGTCCATATCTCGGAAACTATAAGAGATAATGCAATTTGGCAACCGGCAATGTAATAAGCATGCCGAATATTACTTGGAATGTGAATTGGAACGAAATCGCCAATAGATAAGACCATTTTACAATTTGGGCCCAAGTTAGAAACAGAGCCTAAGGTGTAAATTATTGATAGTCCATATCTCGGAAACTATAAGAGATAATGCAATTTGGCAACCGGCAACGTAATTAGCATGCCGAATATTACTTGGAATGTGAATTGGAACGAAATCGCCAATAGATAAGACCATTTTACAATTTGGGCCCAAGTTAGAAGCAGAGCCTAAGGTGTAAATTATCGATAGTCCATATCTCGGAAACTATAAGAGATAATGCAATTTGGCAACCGGCAATGTAATTAGCATGCCGAATATTACTTGGAATGTGAATTGGAACGAAATCGCCAATAGATAAGACCATTTTACAATTTGGGCCCAAGTTAGAAGCAGAGCCTAAGGTGTAAATTATCGATAGTCCATATCTCGGAAACTATAAGAGATAATGCAATTTGGCAACCGGCAATGTAATTAGCATGCCGAATATTACTTGGAATGTGAATTGGAACGAAATCGCCAATAGATAAGACCATTTTACAATTTGGGCCCAAGTTAGAAGCAGAGCCTAAGGTGTAAATTATCGATAGTCCATATCTCGGAAACTATAAGAGATAATGCAATTTGGCAACCGGCAATGTAATTAGCATGCCGAATATTACTTGGAATGTGAATTGGAACGAAATCGCCAATAGATAAGACCATTTTACAATTTGGGCGCAAGTTAGAAGCAGAGCCTAAGGTGTAAATTATCGATAGTCCATATCTCGGAAACTATAAGAGATAATGCAATTTCGCAACCGGCAATGTAATTAGCATGCCGAATATCACTTGGAATGTGAATTGGGACGAAATCGCCAATAGATAAGACCATTTTACAATTTGGGCCCAAGTTAGAAGCAGAGCCTAAGGTGTAAATTATCGATAGTCCATATCTCGGAAACTATAAGAGATAATGCAATTTGGCAACCGGCAATGTAATTAGCATGCCGAATATTACTTGGAATGTGAATTGGAACGAAATCGCCAATAGATAAGACCATTTTACAATTTGGGCCCAAGTTAGAAGCAGAGCCTAAGGTGTAATTTATCGATAGTCCATATCTCGGGAACTATAAGAGATAATGCAATTTGGCAACCGGCAATGTAATTAGCATGCCGAATATTACTTGGAATGTGAATTGGAACGAAATCGCCAATAGGTAAGACCATTTTACAATTTGGGCCCAAGTTAGAAGCAGAGCCTAAGGTGTAAATTATCGATAGTCCATATCTCGGAAACTATAAGAGATAATGCAATTTGGCAACCGGCAATGTAATTAGCATGCCGAATATTACTTGGAATGTGAATTGGAACGAAATCGCCAATAGATAAGACCATTTTACAATTTGGGCCCAAGTTAGAAACAGAGCCTAAGTTGTAAATTATCGATAGTCCATATCTCGGAAACTATAAGAGATAATGCAATTTGGCAACCGGCAATGTAATTAGCATGCCGAATATTACTTGGAATGTGAATTGGAACGAAATCGCCAATAGATAAGACCATTTTACAATTTGGGCGCAAGTTAGAAGCAGAGCCTAAGGTGTAAATTATCGATAGTCCATATCTCGGAAACTATAAGAGATAATGCAATTTCGCAACCGGCAATGTAATTAGCATGCCGAATATCACTTGGAATGTGAATTGGGACGAAATCGCCAATAGATAAGACCATTTTACAATTTGGGCCCAAGTTAGAAGCAGAGCCTAAGGTGTAAATTATCGATAGTCCATATCTCGGAAACTATAAGAGATAATGCAATTTGGCAACCGGCAATGTAATTAGCATGCCGAATATTACTTGGAATGTGAATTGGAACGAAATCGCCAATAGATAAGACCATTTTACAATTTGGGCCCAAGTTAGAAGCAGAGCCTAAGGTGTAAATTATCGATAGTCCATATCTCGGGAACTATAAGAGATAATGCAATTTGGCAACCGGCAATGTAATTAGCATGCCGAATATTACTTGGAATGTGAATTGGAACGAAATCGCCAATAGGTAAGACCATTTTACAATTTGGGCCCAAGTTAGAAGCAGAGCCTAAGGTGTAAATTATCGATAGTCCATATCTCGGAAACTATAAGAGATAATTCAATTTGGCAACCGGCAATGTAATTAGCATGCCGAATATTACTTGGAATGTGAATTGGAACGAAATCGCCAATAGATAAGACCATTTTACAATTTGGGCCCAAGTTAGAAGCAGAGCCTAAGGTGTAAATTGTAGATAGTCCATATCTCGGAAACTATAAGAGATAATGCAATTTGGCAACCGGCAATGTAATTAGCATGCCGAATATTAATTGGAATGTGAATTGTAACGAAATCGCCAATAGATAAGACCATTTTACAATTTGGGCCCAAGTTAGAAGCAGAGCCTAAGGTGTAAATTATCGATAGTCTATATCTCGGAAACTATAAGAGATAATGCAATTTGGCAACCGGCAATGTAATTAGCATGCCGAATATTACTTGGAATGTGAATTGGAACGAAATCGCCAATAGATAAGACCATTTTACAATTTGGGCCCAAGTTAGAAGCAGAGCCTATGGTGTAAATTATCGATAGTCCATATCTCGGAAACTATAAGAGATAATGCAATTTGGCAACCGGCAATGTAATTAGCATGCCGAATATTACTTGGAATGTGAATTGGAACGAAATCGCCAATAGATAAGACCCTTTTACAATTTGGGCCCAAGTTAGAAGCAGAGCCTAAGGTGTAAATTATCGATAGTCCATATCTCGGAAACTATAAGAGTTAATGCAATTTGGCAACCGGCAATGTAATTAGCATGCCGAATATTACTTGGAATGTGAATTGGAACGAAATCGCCAATAGATAAGACCATTTTACAATTTGGGCCCAAGTTAGAAGCAGAGCCTAAGGTGTAAATTATCGATAGTCCATATCTCGGAAACTATAAGAGATAATGTAATTTGGCAACCGGCAATGTAATTAGCATGCCGAATATTACTTGGAATGTGAATTGGAACGAAATTGCCAATAGATAAGACCATTTTACAATTTGGGCCCAAGTTAGAAGCAGAGCCTAAGGTGTAAATTATCGATAGTCCATATCTCTGAAACTATAAGAGATAATGCAATTTCGCAACCGGCAATGTAATTAGCATGCCGAATATTACTTGGAATGTGAATTGGGACGAAATCGCCAATAGATAAGGCCATTTTACAATTTGGGCCCAAGTTAGAAGCAGAGCCTAAGGTGTAAATTATCGATAGTCCATATCTCGGAAACTATAAGAGATAATGCAATTTGGCAACCGGCAATGTAATAAGCATGCCGAATATTACTTGGAATGTGAATTGGAACGAAATCGCCAATAGATAAGACCATTTTACAATTTGGGCCCAAGTTAGAAACAGAGCCTAAGGTGTAAATTATTGATAGTCCATATCTCGGAAACTATAAGAGATAATGCAATTTGGCAACCGGCAACGTAATTAGCATGCCGAATATTACTTGGAATGTGAATTGGAACGAAATCGCCAATAGATAAGACCATTTTACAATTTGGGCCCAAGTTAGAAGCAGAGCCTAAGGTGTAAATTATCGATAGTCCATATCTCGGAAACTATAAGAGATAATGCAATTTGGCAACCGGCAATGTAATTAGCATGCCGAATATTACTTGGAATGTGAATTGGAACGAAATCGCCAATAGATAAGACCATTTTACAATTTGGGCCCAAGTTAGAAGCAGAGCCTAAGGTGTAAATTATCGATAGTCCATATCTCGGAAACTATAAGAGATAATGCAATTTGGCAACCGGCAATGTAATTAGCATGCCGAATATTACTTGGAATGTGAATTGGAACGAAATCGCCAATAGATAAGACCATTTTACAATTTGGGCCCAAGTTAGAAGCAGAGCCTAAGGTGTAAATTATTGATAGTCCATATCTCGGAAACTATAAGAGATAATGCAATTTCGCAACCGGCAATGTAATTAGCATGCCGAATAACACTTGGAATGTGAATTGGGACGAAATCGCCAATAGATAAGACCATTTTACAATTTGGGCCCAAGTTAGAAGCAGAGCCTAAGGTGTAAATTATCGATAGTCCATATCTCGGAAACTATAAGAGATAATGCAATTTGGCAACCGGCAATGTAATTAGCATGCTGAATATTACTTGGAATGTGAATTGGAACGAAATCGCCAGTAGATAAGACCATTTTACAATTTGGGCCCAAGTTAGAAGCAGAGCCTAAGGTGTAAATTATCGATAGTCTATATCTCGGAAACTATAAGAGATAATGCAATTTGGCAACCGGCAATGTAATTAGCATGCCGAATATTACTTGGAATGTGAATTGGAACGAAATCGCCAATAGATAAGACCATTTTACAATTTGGGCCCAAGTTAGAAGCAGAGCCTAAGGTGTAAATTATCGATAGTCCATATCTCGGAAACTATAAGAGATAATGCAATTTCGCAACCGGCAATGTAATTAGCATGCCGAATATTACTTGGAGTGTGAATTGGAACGAAATCGCCAATAGATAAGACCATTTTACAATTTGGGCCCAAGTTAGAAGCAGAGCCTAAGGTGTAAATTATCGATAGTCCATAACTCGGAAACTATAAGAGATAATGCAATTTGGCAACCGGCAATGTAATTAGCATGCCGAATATTACTTGGAATGTGAATTGGAACGAAATCGCCAATAGATAAGACCATTTTACAATTTGGGCCCAAGTTAGAAGCAGGGCCTAAGGTGTAAATTATTGATAGTCCATATCTCGGAAACTATAAGAGATAATGCAATTTCGCAACCGGCAATGTAATTAGCATGCCGAATATCACTTGGAATGTGAATTGGGACGAAATCGCCAATAGATAAGACCATTTTACAATTTGGGCCCAAGTTAGTGCAGAGCCTAAGGTGTAAATTATCGATAGTCCATATCTCGGAAACTATAAGAGATAATGCAATTTGGCAACCGGCAATGTAAATAGCATGCCGAATATTACTTGGAATGTGAATTGGAACGAAATCGCCAATAAATAAGACCATTTTACAATTTGGGCCCAAGTTAGAAGCAGAGTCTAAGGTGTAAATTATCGATAGTCCATATCTCGGAAACTATAAGATATAATGCAATTTGGCAACCGGCAATGTAATTAGCATGCCGAATATTACTTGGAATGTGAATTGGAACGAAATCGCCAATAAATAAGACCATTTTACAATTTGGGCCCAAGTTAGAAGCAGAGCCTAAGGTGTAAATTATCGATAGTCCATATCTCGGAAACTATAAGAGATAATGCAATTTGGCAACCGGCAATGTAATTAGCATGCCGAATATTACTTGGAATGTGAATTGGAACGAAATCGCCAATAGATAAGACCATTTTACAATTTGGGCCCAAGTTAGAAGCAGAGCCTAAAGTGTAAATTATTGATAGTCCATATCTCGGAAACTATAAGAGATAATGCAATTTCGCAACCGGCAATGTAATTAGCATGCCGAATATCCCTTGGAATGTGAATTGGGACGAAATCGCCAATAGATAAGACCATTTTACAATTTGGGCCCAAGTTAGAAGCAGAGCCTAAGGTGTAAATTATCGATAGTCCATATCTCGGAAACTATAAGAGATAATGCAATTTGGCAACCGGCAATGTAATTAGCATGCCGAATATTACTTGGAATGTGAATTGGAACGAAATCGCCAATAGATAAGACCATTTTACAATTTGGGCCCAAGTTAGAAGCAGGGCCTAAGGTGTAAATTATTGATAGTCCATATCTCGGAAACTATAAGAGATAATGCAATTTCGCAACCGGCAATGTAATTAGCATGCCGAATATCACTTGGAATGTGAATTGGGACGAAATCGCCAATAGATAAGACCATTTTACAATTTGGGCCCAAGTTAGTGCAGAGCCTAAGGTGTAAATTATCGATAGTCCATATCTCGGAAACTATAAGAGATAATGCAATTTGGCAACCGGCAATGTAAATAGCATGCCGAATATTACTTGGAATGTGAATTGGAACGAAATCGCCAATAAATAAGACCATTTTACAATTTGGGCCCAAGTTAGAAGCAGAGTCTAAGGTGTAAATTATCGATAGTCCATATCTCGGAAACTATAAGATATAATGCAATTTGGCAACCGGCAATGTAATTAGCATGCCGAATATTACTTGGAATGTGAATTGGAACGAAATCGCCAATAAATAAGACCATTTTACAATTTGGGCCCAAGTTAGAAGCAGAGCCTAAGGTGTAAATTATCGATAGTCCATATCTCGGAAACTATAAGAGATAATGCAATTTGGCAACCGGCAATGTAATTAGCATGCCGAATATTACTTGGAATGTGAATTGGAACGAAATCGCCAATAGATAAGACCATTTTACAATTTGGGCCCAAGTTAGAAGCAGAGCCTAAGGTGTAAATTAATGATAGTCCATATCTCGGAAACTATAAGAGATAATGCAATTTCGCAACCGGCAATGTAATTAGCATGCCGAATATCCCTTGGAATGTGAATTGGGACGAAATCGCCAATAGATAAGACCATTTTACAATTTGGGCCCAAGTTAGAAGCAGAGCCTAAGGTGTAAATTATCGATAGTCCATATCTCGGAAACTATAAGAGATAATGCAATTTGGCAACCGGCAATGTAATTAGCATGCCGAATATTACTTGGAATGTGAATTGGAACGAAATCGCCAATAGATAAGGCCATTTTACAATTTGGGCCCAAGTTAGAAGCAGAGCCTAAGGTGTAAATTATCGATAGTCCATATCTCGGAAACTATAAGAGATAATGCAATTTGGCAACCGGCAATGTAATTAGCATGCCGAATAATACTTGGAATGTGAATTGGAACGAAATCGCCAATAGATAAGACCATTTTACAATTTGGGCCCAAGTTAGAAGCAGAGCCTAAGGTGTAAATTATCGATAGTCCATATCTCGGAAACTATAAGAGATAATGCAATTTCGCAACCGGCAATGTAATTAGCATGCCGAATATTACTTGGAGTGTGAATTGGAACGAAATCGCCAATAGATAAGACCATTTTACAATTTGGGCCCAAGTTAGAAGCAGAGCCTAAGGTGTAAATTATCGATAGTCCATATCTCGGAAACTATAAGAGATAATGCAATTTGGCAACCGGCAATGTAATTAGCATGCCGAATATTACTTGGAATGTGAATTGGAACGAAATAGCCAATAGATAAGACCATTTTACAATTTGGGCCCAAGTTAGAAGCAGAGCCTAAGGTGTAAATTATCGATAGTCCATATCTCGGAAACTATAAGAGATAATGCAATTTGGCAACCGGCAATGTAATTAGCATGGCGAATATTACTTGGAATGTGAATTGGAACGAAATCGCCAATAGATAAGAACATTTTACAATTTGGGCCCAAGTTAGAAGCAGAGCCTAAGGTGTAAATTATCGATAGTCCATATCTCGGAAACTATAAGAGATAATGCAATTTGGCAACCGGCAATGTAATTAGCATGCCGAATATTACTTGGAATGTGAATTGGAACGAAATCGCCAATAGGTAAGACCATTTTACAATTTGGGCCCAAGTTAGAAGCAGAGCCTAAGGTGTAAATTATCGATAGTCCATATCTCGGAAACTATAAGAGATAATTCAATTTGGCAACCGGCAATGTAATTAGCATGCCGAATATTACTTGGAATGTGAATTGGAACGAAATCGCCAATAGATAAGACCATTTTACAATTTGGGCCCAAGTTAGAAGCAGAGCCTAAGGTGTAAATTATCGATAGTCCATATCTCGGAAACTATAAGAGATAATGCAATTTGGCAACCGGCAATGTAATTAGCATGCCGAATATTACTTGGAATGTGAATTGGAACGAAATCGCCAATAGATAAGACCATTTTACAATTTGGGCCCAAGTTAGAAGCAGAGCCTAAGGTGTAAATTATCGATAGTCCATATCTCGGAAACTATAAGAGATAATGCAATTTGGCAACCGGCAATGTAATTAGCATGCCGAATATTAGTTGGAATGTGAATTGCAACTAAATCGCCAATAGATAAGACCATTTTACAATTTGGGCCCAAGTTAGAAGCAGAGCCTAAGGTGTAAATTATCGATAGTCCATATCTCGGAAACTATAAGAGATAATGCAATTTGGCAACCGGCAATGTAATTAGCATGCCGAATATTACTTGGAATGTGAATTGGAACGAAATCGCCAATAGATAAGACCATTTTACAATTTGGGCCCAAGTTAGAAGCAGAGCCTAAGGTGTAAATTATCGATAGTCCATATCTCGGAAACTATAAGAGATAATGCAATTTGGCAACCGGCAATGTAATTAGCATGCCGAATATTACTTGGAATGTGAATTGCAACTAAATCGCCAATAGATAAGACCATTTTACAATTTGGGCCCAAGTTAGAAGCAGAGCCTAAGGTGTAAATTATCGATAGTCCATATCTCGGAAACTATAAGAGATAATGCAATTTGGCAACCGGCAATGTAATTAGCATGCCGAATATTACTTGGAATGTGAATTGGAACGAAATCGCCAATAGATAAGACCATTTTACAATTTGGGCGCAAGTTAGAAGCAGAGCCTAAGGTGTAAATTATCGATAGTCCATATCTCGGAAACTATAAGAGATAATGCAATTTCGCAACCGGCAATGTAATTAGCATGCCGAATATCACTTGGAATGTGAATTGGGACGAAATCGCCAATAGATAAGACCATTTTACAATTTGGGCCCAAGTTAGAAGCAGAGCCTAAGGTGTAAATTATCGATAGTCCATATCTCGGAAACTATAAGAGATAATGCAATTTGGCAACCGGCAATGTAATTAGCATGCCGAATATTACTTGGAATGTGAATTGGAACGAAATCGCCAATAGATAAGACCATTTTACAATTTGGGCCCAAGTTAGAAGCAGAGCCTAAGGTGTAAATTATCGATAGTCCATATCTCGGGAACTATAAGAGATAATGCAATTTGGCAACCGGCAATGTAATTAGCATGCCGAATATTACTTGGAATGTGAATTGGAACGAAATCGCCAATAGGTAAGACCATTTTACAATTTGGGCCCAAGTTAGAAGCAGAGCCTAAGGTGTAAATTATCGATAGTCCATATCTCGGAAACTATAAGAGATAATTCAATTTGGCAACCGGCAATGTAATTAGCATGCCGAATATTACTTGGAATGTGAATTGGAACGAAATCGCCAATAGATAAGACCATTTTACAATTTGGGCCCAAGTTAGAAGCAGAGCCTAAGGTGTAAATTGTAGATAGTCCATATCTCGGAAACTATAAGAGATAATGCAATTTGGCAACCGGCAATGTAATTAGCATGCCGAATATTAATTGGAATGTGAATTGTAACGAAATCGCCAATAGATAAGACCATTTTACAATTTGGGCCCAAGTTAGAAGCAGAGCCTAAGGTGTAAATTATCGATAGTCTATATCTCGGAAACTATAAGAGATAATGCAATTTGGCAACCGGCAATGTAATTAGCATGCCGAATATTACTTGGAATGTGAATTGGAACGAAATCGCCAATAGATAAGACCATTTTACAATTTGGGCCCAAGTTAGAAGCAGAGCCTATGGTGTAAATTATCGATAGTCCATATCTCGGAAACTATAAGAGATAATGCAATTTGGCAACCGGCAATGTAATTAGCATGCCGAATATTACTTGGAATGTGAATTGGAACGAAATCGCCAATAGATAAGACCCTTTTACAATTTGGGCCCAAGTTAGAAGCAGAGCCTAAGGTGTAAATTATCGATAGTCCATATCTCGGAAACTATAAGAGTTAATGCAATTTGGCAACCGGCAATGTAATTAGCATGCCGAATATTACTTGGAATGTGAATTGGAACGAAATCGCCAATAGATAAGACCATTTTACAATTTGGGCCCAAGTTAGAAGCAGAGCCTAAGGTGTAAATTATCGATAGTCCATATCTCGGAAACTATAAGAGATAATGCAATTTGGCAACCGGCAATGTAATTAGCATGCCGAATATTACTTGGAATGTGAATTGGAACGAAATCGCCAATAGATAAGACCATTTTACAATTTGGGCCCAAGTTAGAAGCAGAGCCTAAGGTGTAAATTATTGATAGTCCATATCTCGGAAACTATAAGAGATAATGCAATTTCGCAACCGGCAATGTAATTAGCATGCCGAATAACACTTGGAATGTGAATTGGGACGAAATCGCCAATAGATAAGACCATTTTACAATTTGGGCCCAAGTTAGAAGCAGAGCCTAAGGTGTAAATTATCGATAGTCCATATCTCGGAAACTATAAGAGATAATGCAATTTGGCAACCGGCAATGTAATTAGCATGCTGAATATTACTTGGAATGTGAATTGGAACGAAATCGCCAGTAGATAAGACCATTTTACAATTTGGGCCCAAGTTAGAAGCAGAGCCTAAGGTGTAAATTATCGATAGTCTATATCTCGGAAACTATAAGAGATAATGCAATTTGGCAACCGGCAATGTAATTAGCATGCCGAATATTACTTGGAATGTGAATTGGAACGAAATCGCCAATAGATAAGACCATTTTACAATTTGGGCCCAAGTTAGAAGCAGAGCCTAAGGTGTAAATTATCGATAGTCCATATCTCGGAAACTATAAGAGATAATGCAATTTCGCAACCGGCAATGTAATTAGCATGCCGAATATTACTTGGAGTGTGAATTGGAACGAAATCGCCAATAGATAAGACCATTTTACAATTTGGGCCCAAGTTAGAAGCAGAGCCTAAGGTGTAAATTATCGATAGTCCATAACTCGGAAACTATAAGAGATAATGCAATTTGGCAACCGGCAATGTAATTAGCATGCCGAATATTACTTGGAATGTGAATTGGAACGAAATCGCCAATAGATAAGACCATTTTACAATTTGGGCCCAAGTTAGAAGCAGGGCCTAAGGTGTAAATTATTGATAGTCCATATCTCGGAAACTATAAGAGATAATGCAATTTCGCAACCGGCAATGTAATTAGCATGCCGAATATCACTTGGAATGTGAATTGGGACGAAATCGCCAATAGATAAGACCATTTTACAATTTGGGCCCAAGTTAGTGCAGAGCCTAAGGTGTAAATTATCGATAGTCCATATCTCGGAAACTATAAGAGATAATGCAATTTGGCAACCGGCAATGTAAATAGCATGCCGAATATTACTTGGAATGTGAATTGGAACGAAATCGCCAATAAATAAGACCATTTTACAATTTGGGCCCAAGTTAGAAGCAGAGTCTAAGGTGTAAATTATCGATAGTCCATATCTCGGAAACTATAAGATGTAATGCAATTTGGCAACCGGCAATGTAATTAGCATGCCGAATATTACTTGGAATGTGAATTGGAACGAAATCGCCAATAAATAAGACCATTTTACAATTTGGGCCCAAGTTAGAAGCAGAGCCTAAGGTGTAAATTATCGATAGTCCATATCTCGGAAACTATAAGAGATAATGCAATTTGGCAACCGGCAATGTAATTAGCATGCCGAATATTACTTGGAATGTGAATTGGAACGGAATCGCCAATAGATAAGACCATTTTACAATTTGGGCCCAAGTTAGAAGCAGAGCCTAAGGTGTAAATTATTGATAGTCCATATCTCGGAAACTATAAGAGATAATGCAATTTCGCAACCGGCAATGTAATTAGCATGCCGAATATCCCTTGGAATGTGAATTGGGACGAAATCGCCAATAGATAAGACCATTTTACAATTTGGGCCCAAGTTAGAAGCAGAGCCTAAGGTGTAAATTATCGATAGTCCATATCTCGGAAACTATAAGAGATAATGCAATTTGGCAACCGGCAATGTAATTAGCATGCCGAATATTACTTGGAATGTGAATTGGAACGAAATCGCCAATAGATAAGGCCATTTTACAATTTGGGCCCAAGTTAGAAGCAGAGCCTAAGGTGTAAATTATCGATAGTCCATATCTCGGAAACTATAAGAGATAATGCAATTTGGCAACCGGCAATGTAATTAGCATGCCGAATAATACTTGGAATGTGAATTGGAACGAAATCGCCAATAGATAAGACCATTTTACAATTTGGGCCCAAGTTAGAAGCAGAGCCTAAGGTGTAAATTATCGATAGTCCATATCTCGGAAACTATAAGAGATAATGCAATTTCGCAACCGGCAATGTAATTAGCATGCCGAATATTACTTGGAGTGTGAATTGGAACGAAATCGCCAATAGATAAGACCATTTTACAATTTGGGCCCAAGTTAGAAGCAGAGCCTAAGGTGTAAATTATCGATAGTCCATATCTCGGAAACTATAAGAGATAATGCAATTTGGCAACCGGCAATGTAATTAGCATGCCGAATATTACTTGGAATGTGAATTGGAACGAAATAGCCAATAGATAAGACCATTTTACAATTTGGGCCCAAGTTAGAAGCAGAGCCTAAGGTGTAAATTATCGATAGTCCATATCTCGGAAACTATAAGAGATAATGCAATTTGGCAACCGGCAATGTAATTAGCATGGCGAATATTACTTGGAATGTGAATTGGAACGAAATCGCCAATAGATAAGAACATTTTACAATTTGGGCCCAAGTTAGAAGCAGAGCCTAAGGTGTAAATTATCGATAGTCCATATCTCGGAAACTATAAGAGATAATGCAATTTGGCAACCGGCAATGTAATTAGCATGCCGAATATTACTTGGAATGTGAATTGGAACGAAATCGCCAATAGGTAAGACCATTTTACAATTTGGGCCCAAGTTAGAAGCAGAGCCTAAGGTGTAAATTATCGATAGTCCATATCTCGGAAACTATAAGAGATAATTCAATTTGGCAACCGGCAATGTAATTAGCATGCCGAATATTACTTGGAATGTGAATTGGAACGAAATCGCCAATAGATAAGACCATTTTACAATTTGGGCCCAAGTTAGAAGCAGAGCCTAAGGTGTAAATTATCGATAGTCCATATCTCGGAAACTATAAGAGATAATGCAATTTGGCAACCGGCAATGTAATTAGCATGCCGAATATTACTTGGAATGTGAATTGGAACGAAATCGCCAATAGATAAGACCATTTTACAATTTGGGCCCAAGTTAGAAGCAGAGCCTAAGGTGTAAATTATCGATAGTCCATATCTCGGAAACTATAAGAGATAATGCAATTTGGCAACCGGCAATGTAATTAGCATGCCGAATATTAGTTGGAATGTGAATTGCAACTAAATCGCCAATAGATAAGACCATTTTACAATTTGGGCCCAAGTTAGAAGCAGAGCCTAAGGTGTAAATTATCGATAGTCCATATCTCGGAAACTATAAGAGATAATGCAATTTGGCAACCGGCAATGTAATTAGCATGCCGAATATTACTTGGAATGTGAATTGGAACGAAATCGCCAATAGATAAGACTATTTTACAATTTGGGCCCAAGTTAGAAGCAGAGCCTAAGGTGTAAATTATCGATAGTCCATATCTCGGAAACTATAAGAGATAATGCAATTTGGCAACCGGCAATGTAATTAGCATGCCGAATATTACTTGGAATGTGAATTGGAACGAAATCGCCAATAGGTAAGACCATTTTACAATTTGGGCCCAAGTTAGAAGCAGGGCCTAAGGTGTAAATTATTGATAGTCCATATCTCGGAAACTATAAGAGATAATGCAATTTCGCAACCGGCAATGTAATTAGCATGCCGAATATCACTTGGAATGTGAATTGGGACGAAATCGCCAATAGATAAGACCATTTTACAATTTGGGCCCAAGTTCGTGCAGAGCCTAAGGTGTAAATTATCGATAGTCCATATCTCGGAAACTATAAGAGATAATGCAATTTGGCAACCGGCAATGTAATTAGCATGCCGAATATTACTTGGAATGTGAATTGGAACGAAATCGCCAATAAATAAGACCATTTTACAATTTGGGCCCAAGTTAGAAGCAGAGCCTAAGGTGTAAATTATCGATAGTCCATATCTCGGAAACTATAAGAGATAATGCAATTTGGCAACCGGCAATGTAATTAGCATGCCGAATATTACTTGGAATGTGAATTGGAACGAAATCGCCAATAGATAAGACCATTTTACAATTTGGGCCCAAGTTAGAAGCAGAGCCTAAGGTGTAAATTAATGATAGTCCATATCTCGGAAACTATAAGAGATAATGCAATTTCGCAACCGGTAATGTAATTAGCATGCCGAATATCCCTTGGAATGTGAATTGGGACGAAATCGCCAATAGATAAGACCATTTTACAATTTGGGCCCAAGTTAGAAGCAGAGCCTAAGGTGTAAATTATCGATAGTCCATATCTCGGAAACTATAAGAGATAATGCAATTTGGCAACCGGCAATGTAATTAGCATGCCGAATATTACTTGGAATGTGAATTGGAACGAAATCGCCAATAGATAAGGCCATTTTACAATTTGGGCCCAAGTTAGAAGCAGAGCCTAAGGTGTAAATTATCGATAGTCCATATCTCGGAAACTATAAGAGATAATGCAATTTGGCAACCGGCAATGTAATTAGCATGCCGAATATTACTTGGAATGTGAATTGGAACGAAATCGCCAATAGATAAGACCATTTTACAATTTGGGCCCAAGTTAGAAGCAGAGCCTAAGGTGTAAATTATCGATAGTCAATATCTCGGAAACTATAAGAGATAATGCAATTTCGCAACCGGCAATGTAATTAGCATGCCGAATATTACTTGGAGTGTGAATTGGAACGAAATCGCCAATAGATAAGACCATTTTACAATTTGGGCCCAAGTTAGAAGCAGAGCCTAAGGTGTAAATTATCGATAGTCCATATCTCGGAAACTATAAGAGATAATGCAATTTGGCAACCGGCAATGTAATTAGCATGCCGAATATTACTTGGAATGTGAATTGGAACGAAATAGCCAATAGATAAGACCATTTTACAATTTGGGCCCAAGTTAGAAGCAGAGCCTAAGGTGTAAATTATCGATAGTCCATATCTCGGAAACTATAAGAGATAATGCAATTTGGCAACCGGCAATGTAATTAGCATGCCGAATATTACTTGGAATGTGAATTGGAACGAAATCGCCAATAGGTAAGACCATTTTACAATTTGGGCCCAAGTTAGAAGCAGAGCCTAAGGTGTAAATTATCGATAGTCCATATCTCGGAAACTATAAGAGATAATGCAATTTGGCAACCGGCAATGTAATTAGCATGCCGAATATTACTTGAAATGTGAATTGGAACGAAATCGCCAATAGATAAGACCATTTTACAATTTGGGCCCAAGTTAGAAGCAGAGCCTAAGGTGTAAATTATCGATAGTCCATATCTCGGAAACTATAAGAGATAATGCAATTTGGCAACCGGCAATGTAATTAGCATGCCGAATATTACTTGGAATGTGAATTGCAACTAAATCGCCAATAGATAAGACCATTTTACAATTTGGGCCCAAGTTAGAAGCAGAGCCTAAGGTGTAAATTATCGATAGTCCATATCTCGGAAACTATAAGAGATAATGCAATTTGGCAACCGGCAATGTAATTAGCATGCCGAATATTACTTGGAATGTGAATTGGAACGAAATCGCCAATAGATAAGACCATTTTACAATTTGGGCCCAAGTTAGAAGCAGAGCCTAAGGTGTAAATTATCGATAGTCCATATCTCGGAAACTATAAGAGATAATGCAATTTCGCAACCGGCAATGTAATTAGCATGCCGAATATCACTTGGAATGTGAATTGGGACGAAATCGCCAATAGATAAGACCATTTTACAATTTGGGCCCAAGTTAGAAGCAGAGCCTAAGGTGTAAATTATCGATAGTCCATATCTCGGAAACTATAAGAGATAAGCAATTTGGCAACCGGCAATGTAATTAGCATGCCGAATATTACTTGGAATGTGAATTGGAACGAAATCGCCAATAGATAAGACCATTTTACAATTTGGGCCCAAGTTAGAAGCAGAGCCTAAGGTGTAAATTATCGATAGTCCATATCTCGGAAACTATAAGAGATAATGCAATTTGGCAACCGGCAATGTAATTAGCATGCCGAATATTACTTGGAATGTGAATTGGAACGAAATCGCCAATAGGTAAGACCATTTTACAATTTGGGCCCAAGTTAGAAGCAGAGCCTAAGGTGTAAATTATCGATAGTCCATATCTCGGAAACTATAAGAGATAATTCAATTTGGCAACCGGCAATGTAATTAGCATGCCGAATATTACTTGGAATGTGAATTGGAACGAAATCGCCAATAGATAAGACCATTTTACAATTTGGGCCCAAGTTAGAAGCAGAGCCTAAGGTGTAAATTATCGATAGTCCATATCTCGGAAACTATAAGAGATAATGCAATTTGGCAACCGGCAATGTAATTAGCATGCCGAATATTACTTGGAATGTGAATTGGAACGAAATCGCCAATAGATAAGACCATTTTACAATTTGGGCCCAAGTTAGAAGCAGAGCCTAAGGTGTAAATTATCGATAGTCCATATCTTGGAAACTATAAGAGATAATGCAATTTGGCAACCGGCAATGTAATTAGCATGCCGAATATTACTTGGAATGTGAATTGGAACGAAATCGCCAATAGATAAGACCATTTTACAATTTGGGCCCAAGTTAGAAGCAGAGCCTATGGTGTAAATTATCGATAGTCCATATCTCGGAAACTATAAGAGATAATGCAATTTGGCAACCGGCAATGTAATTAGCATGCCGAATATTACTTGGAATGTGAATTGGAACGAAATCGCCAATAGATAAGACCATTTTACAATTTGGGCCCAAGTTAGAAGCAGAGCCTAAGGTGTAAATTATCGATAGTCCATATCTCGGAAACTATAAGAGATAATGCAATTTGGCAACCGGCAATGTAATTAGCATGCCGAATATTACTTGGAATGTGAATTGGAACGAAATTGCCAATAGATAAGACCATTTTACAATTTGGGCCCAAGTTAGAAGCAGAGCCTAAGGTGTAAATTATCGATAGTCCATATCTCTGAAACTATAAGAGATAATGCAATTTCGCAACCGGCAATGTAATTAGCATGCCGAATATTACTTGGAATGTGAATTGGGACGAAATCGCCAATAGATAAGGCCATTTTACAATTTGGGCCCAAGTTAGAAGCAGAGGCTAAGGTGTAAATTATCGATAGTCCATATCTCGGAAACTATAAGAGATAATGCAATTTGGCAACCGGCAATGTAATAAGCATGCCGAATATTACTTGGAATGTGAATTGGAACGAAATCGCCAATAGATAAGACCATTTTACAATTTGGGCCCAAGTTAGAAGCAGAGCCTAAGGTGTAAATTATCGATAGTCCATATCTCGGAAACTATAAGAGATAATGCAATTTGGCAACCGGCAATGTAATTAGCATGCCGAATATTACTTGGAACGTGAATTGGAACGAAATCGCCAATAGATAAGACCATTTTACAATTTGGGCCCAAGTTAGAAGCAGAGCCTAAGGTGTAAATTATTGATAGTCCATATCTCGGAAACTATAAGAGATAATGCAATTTCGCAACCGGCAATGTAATTAGCATGCCGAATATCACTTGGAATGCGAATTGGGACGAAATCGCCAATAGATAAGACCATTTTACAATTTGGGCCCAAGTTAGAAGCAGAGCCTAAGGTGTAAATTATCGATAGTCCATATCTCGGAAACTATAAGAGATAATGCAATTTGGCAACCGGCAATGTAATTAGCATGCTGAATATTACTTGGAATGTGAATTGGAACGAAATCGCCAATAGATAAGACCATTTTACAATTTGGGCCCAAGTTAGAAGCAGAGCCTAATGTGTAAATTATCGATAGTCTATATCTCGGAAACTATAAGACATAATGCAATTTGGCAACCGGCAATGTAATTAGCATGCCGAATATTACTTGGAATGTGAATTGGAACGAAATCGCCAATAGATAAGACCATTTTACAATTTGGGCCCAAGTTAGAAGCAGAGCCTAAGGTGTAAATTATCGATAGTCCATATCTCGGAAACTATAAGAGATAATGCAATTTCGCAACCGGCAATGTAATTAGCATGCCGAATATTACTTGGAGTGTGAATTGGAACGAAATCGCCAATAGATAAGACCATTTTACAATTTGGGCCCACGTTAGAAGCAGAGCCTAAGGTGTAAATTATCGATAGTCCATATCTCGGAAACTATAAGAGATAATGCAATTTGGCAACCGGCAATGTAATTAGCATGCCGAATATTACTTGGAATGTGAATTGGAACGAAATCGCCAATAGATAAGACCATTTTACAATTTGGGCCCAAGTTAGAAGCAGAGCCTAAGGTGTAAATTATCGATAGTCCATATCTCGGAAACTATAAGAGATAATGCAATTTGGCAACCGGCAATGTAATTAGCATGCCAAATATTACTTGGAATGTGAATTGGAACGAAATCGCCAATAGATAAGACCATTTTACAATTTGGGCCCAAGTTAGAAGCAGAGCCTAAGGTGTAAATAATCGATAGTCCATATCTCGGAAACTATAAGAGATAATGCAATTTGGCAACCGGCAATGTAATTAGCATGCCGAATAATACTTGGAATGTGAATTGCAACTAAATCGCCAATAGATAAGACCATTTTACAATTTGGGCCCAAGTTAGAAGCAGAGCCTAAGGTGTAAATTATCGATAGTCCATATCTTGGAAACTATAAGAGATAATGCAATTTGGCAACCGGCAATGTAATTAGCATGCCGAATATTACCTGGAATGTGAATTGGAACGAAATCGCCAATAGATAAGACCATTTTACAATTTGGGCCCAAGTTAGAAGCAGAGCCTAAGGTGTAAATTATCGATAGTCCATATCTCGGAAACTATAAGAGATAATGCAATTTGGCAACCGGCAATGTAATTAGCATGCCGAATATTACTTGGAATGTGAATTGGAACGAAATCGCCAATAAATAAGACCATTTTACAATTTGGGCCCAAGTTAGAAGCAGAGTCTAAGGTGTAAATTATCGATAGTCCATATCTCGGAAACTATAAGAGATATTGCAATTTGGCAACCGGCAATGTAATTAGCATGCCGAATATTACTTGGAATGTGAATTGGAACGAAATCGCCAATAGATAAGACCATTTTACAATTTGGGCCCAAGTTAGAAGCAGAGCCTAAGGTGTAAATTATCGATAGTCCATATCTCGGAAACTATAAGAGATAATGCAATTTCGCAACCGGCAATGTAATTAGCATGCCGAATATTACTTGGAGTGTGAATTGGAACGAAATCGCCAATAGATAAGACCATTTTACAAGTTGGGCTCAAGTTAGAAGCAGAGCCTAAGGTGTAAATTATCGATAGTCCATATCTCGGAAACTATAAGAGATAATGCAATTTGGCAACCGGCAATGTAATTAGCATGCCGAATATTACTTGGAATGTGAATTGGAACGAAATCGCCAATAGATAAGACCATTTTACAATTTGGGCCCAAGTTAGAAGCAGAGCCTAAGGTGTAAATTATCGATAGTCCATATCTCGGAAACTATAAGAGATAATGCAATTTGGCAACCGGCAATGTAATTAGCATGCCGAATATTACTTGGAATGTGAATTGGAACGAAATCGCCAATTGATAAGCCCATTTTACAATTTGGGCCCAAGTTAGAAGCAGAGCCTAAGGTGTAAATTATCGATAGTCCATATCTCGGAAACTATAAGAGATAATGCAATTTGGCAACCGGCAATGTAATTAGCATGCCGAATATTACTTGGAATGTGAATTGGAACGAAATCGCCAATAGATAAGACCATTTTACAATTTGGGCCCAAGTTAGAAGCAGAGCCTAAGGTGTAAATTATCGATAGTCCATATCTCGGAAACTATAAGAGATAATGCAATTTGGCAACCGGCAATGTAATTAGCATGCCGAATATTACTTGGAATGTGAATTGCAACTAAATCGCCAATAGATAAGACCATTTTACAAATTGGGCCCAAGTTAGAAGCAGAGCCTAAGGTGTAAATTATCGATAGTCCATATCTCGGAAACTATAAGAGATAATGCAATTTGGCAACCGGCAATGTAATTAGCATGCCGAATATTACTTGGAATGTGAATTGGAACGAAATCGCCAATAGATAAGACCATTTTACAATTTGGGCCCAGGTTAGAAGCAGAGCCTAAGGTGTAAATTATCGATAGTCCATATCTCGGAAACTATAAGAGATAATGCAATTTCGCAACCGGCAATGTAATTAGCATGCCGAATATCACTTGGAATGTGAATTGGGACGAAATCGGTAATAGATAAGACCATTTTACAATTTGGGCCCAAGTTAGAAGCAGAGCCTAAGGTGTAAATTATCGATAGTCCATATCTCGGAAACTATAAGAGATAATGCAATTTGGCAACCGGCAATGTAATTAGCATGCCGAATATTACTTGGAATGTGAATTGGAACGAAATCGCCAATAGATAAGACCATTTTACAATTTGGGCCCAAGTTAGAAGCAGAGCCTAAGGTGTAAATTATCGATAGTCCATATCTCGGAAACTATAAGAGATAATGCAATTTGGCAACCGGCAATGTAATTAGCATGCCGAATATTACTTGGAATGTGAATTGGAACGAAATCGCCAATAGGTAAGACCATTTTACAATTTGGGCCCAAGTTAGAAGCAGAGCCTAAGGTGTAAATTATCGATAGTCCAAATCTCGGAAACTATAAGAGATAATTCAATTTGGCAACCGGCAATGTAATTAGCATGCCGAATATTACTTGGAATGTGAATTGGAACGAAATCGCCAATAGATAAGACCATTTTACAATTTGGGCCCAAGTTAGAAGCAGAGCCTAAGGTGTAAATTATCGATAGTCCATATCTCGGAAACTATAAGAGATAATGCAATTTGGCAACCGGAAATGTAATTAGCATGCCGAATATTACTTGGAATGTGAATTGGAACGAAATCGCCAATAGATAAGACCATTTTACAATTTGGGCCCAAGTTAGAAGCAGAGCTTAAGGTGTAAATTATCGATAGTCCATATCTCGGAAACTATAAGAGATAATGCAATTTGGCAACCGGCAATGTAATTAGCATGCCGAATATTACTTGGAATGTGGATTGGAACGAAATCGCCAATAGATAAGACCATTTTACAATTTGGGCCCAAGTTAGAAGCTGAGCCAAAGGTGTAAATTATTGATAGTCCATATCTCGGAAACTATAAGAGATAATGCAATTTCGCAACCGGCAATGTAATTAGCATGCCGAATATCACTTGGAATGTGAATTGGGACGAAATCGCCAATAGATAAGACCATTTTACAATTTGGGCCCAAGTTAGAAGCAGAGCCTAAGGTGTAAATTATCGATAGTCCATATCTCGGAAACTATAAGAGATAATGCAATTTGGCAACCGGCAATGTAATTAGCATGCCGAATATTACTTGGAATGTGAATTGGAACGAAATCGCCAATAGATAAGACCATTTTAAAATTTGGGCCCAAGTTAGAAGCAGAGCCTAAGGTGTAAATTATCGATAGTCCATATCTCGGAAACTATAAGAGATAATGCAATTTGGCAACCGGCAATGTAATTAGCATGCCGAATATTACTTGGAATGTGAATTGGAACGAAATCGCCAATAGGTAAGACCATTTTACAATTTGGGCCCAAGTTAGAAGCAGAGCCTAAGGTGTAAATTATCGATAGTCCATATCTCGGAAACTATAAGAGATAATGCAATTTGGCAACCGGCAATGTAATTAGCATGCCGAATATTACTTGGAATGTGAATTGGAACGAAATCGCCAATAGATAAGGCCATTTTACAATTTGGGCCCAAGTTAGAAGCAGAGCCTAAGGTGTAAATTAACGATAGTTAATATCTCGGAAACTATAAGAGATAATGCAATTTGGCAACCGGCAATGTAATTAGCATGCCGAATATTACTTGGAATGTGAATTGGAACGAAATCGCCAATAGATAAGACCATTTTACAATTTGTTCCCAAGTTAGAAGCAGAGCCTAAGGTGTAAATTATCGATAGTCCATATCTCGGAAACTATAAGAGATAATGCAATTTGGCAACCGGCAATGTAATTAGCATGCCGAATATTACTTGGAATGTGAATTGGAACGAAATCGCCAATAGATAAGACCATTTTACAATTTGGGCCCAAGTTAGAAGCAGAGCCTAAGGTGTAAATTATCGATAGTCCATATCTCGGAAACTATAAGAGATAATGCAATTTGGCAACCGGCAATGTAATTAGCATGCCGAATATTACTTGGAATGTGAATTGGAACGAAATCGCCAATAGATAAGACCATTTTACAATTTGGGCCCAAGCTAGAAGCAGAGCCTAAGGTGTAAATTATCGATAGTCCATATCTCGGAAACTATAAGAGATAATGCAATTTGGCAACCGGCAATGTAATTAGCATGCCGAATATTACTTGGAATGTGAATTGGAACGAAATCGCCAATAGATAAGACCATTTTACAATTTGGGCCCAAGTTAGAAGCAGAGCCTAAGGTGTAAATTATCGATAGTCCATATCTCGGAAACTATAAGAGATAATGCAATTTGGCAACCGGCAATGTAATTAGCATGCCGAATATTTCTTGGAATGTGAATTGGAACGAAATCGCCAATAGATAAGACCATTTTACAATTTGGACCCAAGTTAGAAGCAGAGCCTAAGGTGTAAATTATTGATAGTCCATATCTCGGAAACTATAAGAGATAATGCAATTTCGCAACCGGCAATGTAATTAGCATGCCGAATATCACTTGGAATGTGAATTGGGACGAAATCGCCAATAGATAAGACCATTTTACAATTTGGGCCCAAGTTAGAAGCAGAGCCTAAGGTGTAAATTATCGATAGTCCATATCTCGGAAACTATAAGAGATAATGCAATTTGGCAACCGGCAATGTAATTAGCATGCCGAATATTACTTGGAATGTGAATTGGAACGAAATCGCCAATAGATAAGACCATTTTACAATTTGGGCCCAAGTTAGAAGCAGAGCCTAAGGTGTAAATAATCGATAGTCCATATCTCGGAAACTATAAGAGATAATGCAATTTGGCAACCGGCAATGTAATTAGCATGCCGAATATTACTTGGAATGTGAATTGGAACGAAATCGCCAATAGATAAGACCATTTTACAATTTGGACCCAAGTTAGAAGCAGAGCCTAAGGTGTAAATTATTGATAGTCCATATCTCGGAAACTATAAGAGATAATGCAATTTCGCAACCGGCAATGTAATTAGCATGCCGAATATCACTTGGAATGTGAATTGGGACGAAATCGCCAATAGATAAGACCATTTTACAATTTGGGCCCAAGTTAGAAGCAGAGCCTAAGGTGTAAATTATCGATAGTCCATATCTCGGAAACTATAAGAGATAATGCAATTTGGCAACCGGCAATGTAATTAGCATGCCGAATATTACTTGGAATGTGAATTGGAACGAAATCGCCAATAGATAAGACCATTTTACAATTTGGGCCCAAGTTAGAAGCAGAGCCTAAGGTGTAAATTATCGATAGTCCATATCTCGGAAACTATAAGAGATAATGCAATTTGGCAACCGGCAATGTAATTAGCATGCCGAATATTACTTGGAATGTGGATTGGAACGAAAGCGCCAATAGATAAGACCATTTTACAATTTGGGCCCAAGTTAGAAGCTGAGCCTAAGGTGTAAATTATTGATAGTCCATATCTCGGAAACTATAAGAGATAATGCAATTTGGCAACCGGCAATGTAATTAGCATGCCGAATATCACTTGGAATGTGAATTGGGACGAAATCGCCAATAGATAAGACCATTTTACAATTTGGGCCCAAGTTAGAAGCAGGGCCTAAGGTGTAAATTATTGATAGTCCATATCTCGGAAACTATAAGAGATAATGCAATTTCGCAACCGCCAATGTAATTAGCATGCCGAATATCACTTGGAATGTGAATTGGGACGAAATCGCCAATAGATAAGACCGTTTTACAATTTGGGCCCAAGTTAGTGCAGAGCCTAAGGTGTAAATTATCGATAGTCCATATCTCGGAAACTATTATAGATAATGCAATTTGGCAACCGGCAATGTAATTAGCATGCCGAATATTACTTGGAATGTGAATTGGAACGAAATCGCCAATAAATAAGACCATTTTACAATTTGGGCCCAAGTTAGAAGCAGAGTCTAAGGTGTAAATTATCGATAGTCCATATCTCGGAAACTATAAGAGATATTGCAATTTGGCAACCGGCAATGTAATTAGCATGCCGAATATTACTTGGAATGTGAATTGGAACGAAATCGCCAATAGATAAGACCATTTTACAATTTGGGCCCAAGTTAGAAGCAGAGCCTAAGGTGTAAATTATCGATAGTCCATATCTCGGAAACTATAAGAGATAATGCAATTTGGCAACCGGCAATGTAATTAGCATGCCGAATATTACTTGGAATGTGAATTGGAACGAAATCGCCAATAGATAAGACCATTTTACAATTTGGGCCCAAGTTAGAAGCAGAGCCTAAGGTGTAAATTATCGATAGTCCATATCTCGGAAACTATAAGAGATAATGCAATTTGGCAACCGGCAATGTAATTAGCATGCCGAATATTACTTGGAATGTGAATTGGAACGAAATCGCCAATTGATAAGACCATTTTACAATTTGGGCCCAAGTTAGAAGCAGAGCCTAAGGTGTAAATTATCGATAGTCCATATCTCGGAAACTATAAGAGATAATGCAATTTGGCAACCGGCAATGTAATTAGCATGCCGAATATTACTTGGAATGTGAATTGGAACGAAATCGCCAATAGATAAGACCATTTTATAATTTGGGCCCAAGTTAGAAGCAGAGCCTAAGGTGTAAATTATCGATAGTCCATATCTCGGAAACTATAAGAGATAATGCAATTTGGCAACCGGCAATGTAATTAGCATGCCGAATATTACTTGGAATGTGAATTGCAACTAAATCGCCAATAGATAAGACCATTTTACAATTTGGGCCCAAGTTAGAAGCAGAGCCTAAGGTGTAAATTATCGATAGTCCATATCTCGGAAACTATAAGAGATAATGCAATTTGGCAACCGGCAATGTAATTAGCATGCCGAATATTACTTGGAATGTGAATTGGAACGAAATCGCCAATAGATAAGACCATTTTACAATTTGGGCCCAGGTTAGAAGCAGAGCCTAAGGTGTAAATTATCGATAGTCCATATCTCGGAAACTATAAGAGATAATGCAATTTCGCAACCGGCAATGTATTTAGCATGCCGAATATCACTTGGAATGTGAATTGGGACGAAATCGGCAATAGATAAGACCATTTTACAATTTGGGCCCAAGTTAGAAGCAGAGCCTAAGGTGTAAATTATCGATAGTCCATATCTCGGAAACTATAAGAGATAATGCAATTTGGCAACCGGCAATGTAATTAGCATGCCGAATATTACTTGGAATGTGAATTGGAACGAAATCGCCAATAGATAAGACCATTTTACAATTTGGGCCCAAGTTAGAAGCAGAGCCTAAGGTGTAAATTATCGATAGTCCATATCTCGGAAACTATAAGAGATAATGCAATTTGGCAACCGGCAATGTAATTAGCATGCCGAATATTACTTGGAATGTGAATTGGAACGAAATCGCCAATAGGTAAGACCATTTTACAATTTGGGCCCAAGTTAGAAGCAGAGCCTAAGGTGTAAATTATCGATAGTCCAAATCTCGGAAACTATAAGAGATAATTCAATTTGGCAACCGGCAATGTAATTAGCATGCCGAATATTACTTGGAATGTGAATTGGAACGAAATCGCCAATAGATAAGACCATTTTACAATTTGGGCCCAAGTTAGAAGCAAAGCCTAAGGTGTAAATTATCGATAGTCCATATCTCGGAAACTATAAGAGATAATGCAATTTGGCAACCGGAAATGTAATTAGCATGCCGAATATTACTTGGAATGTGAATTGGAACGAAATCGCCAATAGATAAGACCATTTTACAATTTGGGCCCAAGTTAGAAGCAGAGCTTAAGGTGTAAATTATCGATAGTCCATATCTCGGAAACTATAAGAGATAATGCAATTTGGCAACCGGCAATGTAATTAGCATGCCGAATATTACTTGGAATGTGGATTGGAACGAAATCGCCAATAGATAAGACCATTTTACAATTTGGGCCCAAGTTAGAAGCTGAGCCTAAGGTGTAAATTATTGATAGTCCATATCTCGGAAACTATAAGAGATAATGCAATTTCGCAACCGGCAATGTAATTAGCATGCCGAATATCACTTGGAATGTGAATTGGGACGAAATCGATAATAGATAAGACCATTTTACAATTTGGGCCCAAGTTAGAAGCAGAGCCTAAGGTGTAAATTATCGATAGTCCATATCTCGGAAACTATAAGAGATAATGCAATTTGGCAACCGGCAATGTAATTAGCATGCCGAATATTACTTGGAATGTGAATTGGAACGAAATCGCCAATAGATAAGACCATTTTACAATTTGGGCCCAAGTTAGAAGCAGAGCCTAAGGTGTAAATTATCGATAGTCCATATCTCGGAAACTATAAGAGATAATGCAATTTGGCAACCGGCAATGTAATTAGCATGCCGAATATTACTTGGAATGTGAATTGGAACGAAATCGCCAATAGGTAAGACCATTTTACAATTTGGGCCCAAGTTAGAAGCAGAGCCTAAGGTGTAAGTTATCGATAGTCCATATCTCGGAAACTATAAGAGATAATGCAATTTGGCAACCGGCAATGTAATTAGCATGCCGAATATTACTTGGAATGTGAATTGGAACGAAATCGCCAATAGATAAGGCCATTTTACAATTTGGGCCCAAGTTAGAAGCAGAGCCTAAGGTGTAAATTAACGATAGTTAATATCTCGGAAACTATAAGAGATAATGCAATTTGGCAACCGGCAATGTAATTAGCATGCCGAATATTACTTGGAATGTGAATTGGAACGAAATCGCCAATAGATAAGACCATTTTACAATTTGTTCCCAAGTTAGAAGCAGAGCCTAAGGTGTAAATTATCGATAGTCCATATCTCGGAAACTATAAGAGATAATGCAATTTGGCAACCGGCAATGTAATTAGCATGCCGAATATTACTTGGAATGTGAATTGGAACGAAATCGCCAATAGATAAGACCATTTTACAATTTGGGCCCAAGTTAGAAGCAGAGCCTAAGGTGTAAATTATCGATAGTCCATATCTCGGAAACTATAAGAGATAATGCAATTTGGCAACCGGCAATGTAATTAGCATGCCGAATATTACTTGGAATGTGAATTGGAACGAAACCGCCAATAGATAAGACCATTTTACAATTTGGGCCCAAGCTAGAAGCAGAGCCTAAGGTGTAAATTATCGATAGTCCATATCTCGGAAACTATAAGAGATAATGCAATTTGGCAACCGGCAATGTAATTAGCATGCCGAATATTACTTGGAATGTGAATTGGAACGAAATCGCCAATAGATAAGACCATTTTACAATTTGGGCCCAAGTTAGAAGCAGAGCCTAAGGTGTAAATTATCGATAGTCCATATCTCGGAAACTATAAGAGATAATGCAATTTGGCAACCGGCAATGTAATTAGCATGCCGAATATTTCTTGGAATGTGAATTGGAACGAAATCGCCAATAGATAAGACCATTTTACAATTTGGACCCAAGTTAGAAGCAGAGCCTAAGGTGTAAATTATTGATAGTCCATATCTCGGAAACTATAAGAGATAATGCAATTTCGCAACCGGCAATGTAATTAGCATGCCGAATATCACTTGGAATGTGAATTGGGACGAAATCGCCAATAGATAAGACCATTTTACAATTTGGGCCCAAGTTAGAAGCAGAGCCTAAGGTGTAAATTATCGATAGTCCATATCTCGGAAACTATAAGAGATAATGCAATTTGGCAACCGGCAATGTAATTAGCATGCCGAATATTACTTGGAATGTGAATTGGAACGAAATCGCCAATAGATAAGACCATTTTACAATTTGGGCCCAAGTTAGAAGCAGAGCCTAAGGTGTAAATAATCGATAGTCCATATCTCGGAAACTATAAGAGATAATGCAATTTGGCAACCGGCAATGTAATTAGCATGCCGAATATTACTTGGAATGTGAATTGGAACGAAATCGCCAATAGATAAGACCATTTTACAATTTGGACCCAAGTTAGAAGCAGAGCCTAAGGTGTAAATTATTGATAGTCCATATCTCGGAAACTATAAGAGATAATGCAATTTCGCAACCGGCAATGTAATTAGCATGCCGAATATCACTTGGAATGTGAATTGGGACGAAATCGCCAATAGATAAGACCATTTTACAATTTGGGCCCAAGTTAGAAGCAGAGCCTAAGGTGTAAATTATCGATAGTCCATATCTCGGAAACTATAAGAGATAATGCAATTTGGCAACCGGCAATGTAATTAGCATGCCGAATATTACTTGGAATGTGAATTGGAACGAAATCGCCAATAGATAAGACCATTTTACAATTTGGGCCCAAGTTAGAAGCAGAGCCTAAGGTGTAAATTATCGATAGTCCATATCTCGGAAACTATAAGAGATAATGCAATTTGGCAGCCGGCAATGTTATTAGCATGCCGAATATTACTTGGAATGTGGATTGGAACGAAAGCGCCGATAGATAAGACCATTTTACAATTTGGGCCCAAGTTAGAAGCTGAGCCTAAGGTGTAAATTATTGATAGTCCATATCTCGGAAACTATAAGAGATAATGCAATTTCGCAACCGGCAATGTAATTAGCATGCCGAATATCACTTGGAATGTGAATTGGGACGAAATCGCCAATAGATAAGACCATTTTACAATTTGGGCCCAAGTTAGAAGCAGAGCCTAAGGTGTAAATTATCGATAGTCCATATCTCGGAAACTATAAGAGATAATGCAATTTGGCAACCGGCAATGTAATTAGCATGCCGAATATTACTTGGAATGTGAATTGGAATGAAATCGCCAATAGATAAGACCATTTTACAATTTGGGCCCAAGTTAGAAGCAGAGCCTAAGGTGTAAATTATCGATAGTCCATATTTCGGAAACTATAAGAGATAATGCAATTTGGCAACCGGCAATGTAATTAGCATGCCGAATATTACTTGGAATGTGAATTGGAACGAAATCGCCAATAGGTAAGACCATTTTACAATTTGGGCCCAAGTTAGAAGCAGAGCCTAAGGTGTAAATTATCGATAGTCCATATCTCGGAAACTATAAGAGATAATTCAATTTGGCAACCGGCAATGTAATTAGCATGCCGAATATTACTTGGAATGTGAATTGGAACGAAATCGCCAATAGATAAGACCATTTTACAATTTGGGCCCAAGTTAGAAGCAGAGCCTAAGGTGTAAATTATCGATAGTCCATATCTCGGAAACTATAAGAGATAATGCAATTTGGCAACCGGCAATGTAATTAGCATGCCGAATATTACTTGGAATGTGAATTGGAACGAAATCGCCAATAGATAAGACGATTTTACAATTTGGGCCCAAGTTAGAAGCAGAGCCTAAGGTGTAAATTATCGATAGTCCATATCTCGGAAACTATAAGAAATAATGCAATTTGGCAACCGGCAATGTAATTAGCATGCCGAATATTACTTGGAATGTGAATTGGAACGAAATCGCCAATAGATAAGACCATTTTACAATTTGGGCCCAAGTTAGAAGCAGAGCCTAAGGTGTAAATTATCGATAGTCCATATCTCGGAAACTATAAGAGATAATGCAATTTGGCAACCGGCAATGTAATTAGCATGCCGAATATTACTTGGAATGTGAATTGGAACGAAATCGCCAATAGATAAGGCCATTTTACAATTTGGGCCCAAGTTAGAAGCAGAGCCTAAGGTGTAAATTAACGATAGTTAATATCTCGGAAACTATAAGAGATAATGCAATTTGGCAACCGGCAATGTAATTAGCATGCCGAATATTACTTGGAATGTGAATTGGAACGAAATCGCCAATAGATAAGACCATTTTACAATTTGTTCCCAAGTTAGAAGCAGAGCCTAAGGTGTAAATTATCGATAGTCCATATCTCGGAAACTATAAGAGATAATGCAATTTGGCAACCGGCAATGTAATTAGCATGCCGAATATTACTTGGAATGTGAATTGGAACGAAATCGCCAATAGATAAGACCATTTTACAATTTGGGCCCAAGTTAGAAGCAGAGCCTAAGGTGTAAATTATCGATAGTCCATATCTCGGAAACTATAAGAGATAATGCAATTTGGCAACCGGCAATGTAATTAGCATGCCGAATATTACTTGGAATGTGAATTGGAACGAAATCGCCAATAGATAAGACCATTTTACAATTTGGGCCCAAGCTAGAAGCAGAGCCTAAGGTGTAAATTATCGATAGTCCATATCTCGGAAACTATAAGAGATAATGCAATTTGGCAACCGGCAATGTAATTAGCATGCCGAATATTACTTGGAATGTGAATTGGAACGAAATCGCCAATAGATAAGACCATTTTACAATTTGGGCCCAAGTTAGAAGCAGAGCCTAAGGTGTAAATTATCGATAGTCCATATCTCGGAAACTATAAGAGATAATGCAATTTGGCAACCGGCAATGTAATTAGCATGCCGAATATTTCTTGGAATGTGAATTGGAACGAAATCGCCAATAGATAAGACCATTTTACAATTTGGACCCAAGTTAGAAGCAGAGCCTAAGGTGTAAATTATTGATAGTCCATATCTCGGAAACTATAAGAGATAATGCAATTTCGCAACCGGCAATGTAATTAGCATGCCGAATATCACTTGGAATGTGAATTGGGACGAAATCGCCAATAGATAAGACCATTTTACAATTTGGGCCCAAGTTAGAAGCAGAGCCTAAGGTGTAAATTATCGATAGTCCATATCTCGGAAACTATAAGAGATAATGCAATTTGGCAACCGGCAATGTAATTAGCATGCCGAATATTACTTGGAATGTGAATTGGAACGAAATCGCCAATAGATAAGACCATTTTACAATTTGGGCCCAAGTTAGAAGCAGAGCCTAAGGTGTAAATTATCGATAGTCCATATCTCGGAAACTATAAGAGATAATGCAATTTGGCAACCGGCAATGTAATTAGCATGCCGAATATTACTTGGAATGTGAATTGGAACGAAATCGCCAATAGATAAGACCATTTTACAATTTGGGCCCAAGTTAGAAGCAGAGCCTAAGGTGTAAATAATCGATAGTCCATATCTCGGAAACTATAAGAGATAATGCAATTTGGCAACCGGCAATGTAATTAGCATGCCGAATATTACTTGGAATGTGAATTGGAACGAAATCGCCAATAGATAAGACCATTTTACAATTTGGACCCAAGTTAGAAGCAGAGCCTAAGGTGTAAATTATTGATAGCCCATATCTCGGAAACTATAAGAGATAATGCAATTTCGCAACCGGCAATGTAATTAGCATGCCGAATATCACTTGGAATGTGAATTGGGACGAAATCGCCAATAGATAAGACCATTTTACAATTTGGGCCCAAGTTAGAAGCAGAGCCTAAGGTGTAAATTATCGATAGTCCATATCTCGGAAACT
Source organism: Rhynchophorus ferrugineus (assembly GCF_030347505.1). NCBI lineage: Eukaryota > Metazoa > Arthropoda > Insecta > Coleoptera > Curculionidae > Rhynchophorus > Rhynchophorus ferrugineus. The sequence continues at coordinate 111,469 of NW_027472944.1, read as the reverse complement.
ATAAGAGATAATGCAATTTGGCAACCGGCAATGTAATTAGCATGCCGAATACTACTTGGAATGTGAATTGGAACGAAATCGCCAATAGATAAGACCGTTTTACAATTTGGGCCCAAGTTAGAAGCAGAGCCTAAGGTGTAAATTATCGATAGTCCATATCTCGGAAACTATAAGAGATAATGCAATTTGGCAACCGGCAATGTAATTAGCATGCCGAATATTACTTGGAATGTGAATTGGAACGAAATCGCCAATAGATAAGGCCATTTTACAATTTGGGCCCAAGTTAGAAGCAGAGCCTAAGGTGTAAATTATCGATAGTCCATATCTCGGAAACTATAGGAGATAATGCAATTTGGCAACCGGCAATGTAATTAGCATGCCGAATATTACTTGGAATGTGAATTGGAACGAAATCGCCAATAGGTAAGACCATTTTACAATTTGGGCCCAAGTTAGAAGCAGAGCCTAAGGTGTAAATTATCGATAGTCCATATCTCGGAAACTATAAGAGATAATTCAATTTGGCAACCGGCAATGTAATTAGCATGCCGAATATTACTTGGAATGTGAATTGGAACGAAATCGCCAATAGATAAGGCCATTTTACAATTTGGGCCCAAGTTAGAAGCAGAGCCTAAGGTGTAAATTATCGATAGTCCATATCTCGGAAACTATAAGAGATAATGCAATTTGGCAACCGGCAATGTAATTAGCATGCCGAATACTACTTGGAATGTGAATTGGAACGAAATCGCCAATAGATAAGACCGTTTTACAATTTGGGCCCAAGTTAGAAGCAGAGCCTAAGGTGTAAATTATCGATAGTCCATATCTCGGAAACTATAAGAGATAATGCAATTTGGCAACCGGCAATGTAATTAGCATGCCGAATATTACTTGGAATGTGAATTGGAACGAAATCGCCAATAGATAAGGCCATTTTACAATTTGGGCCCAAGTTAGAAGCAGAGCCTAAGGTGTAAATTATCGATAGTCCATATCTCGGAAACTATAGGAGATAATGCAATTTGGCAACCGGCAATGTAATTAGCATGCCGAATATTACTTGGAATGTGAATTGGAACGAAATCGCCAATAGGTAAGACCATTTTACAATTTGGGCCCAAGTTAGAAGCAGAGCCTAAGGTGTAAATTATCGATAGTCCGTATCTCGGAAACTATAAGAGATAATTCAATTTGGCAACCGGCAATGTAATTAGCATGCCGAATATTACTTGGAATGTGAATTGGAACGAAATCGCCAATAGATAAGACCATTTTACAATTTGGGCCCAAGTTAGAAGCAGAGCCTAAGGTGTAAATTATCGATAGTCCATATCTCGGAAACTATAAGAGATAATGCAATTTGGCAACCGGCAATGTAATTAGCATGCCGAATATTACTTGGAATGTGAATTGGAACGAAATCGCCAATAGATAAGACGATTTTACAATTTGGGCCCAAGTTAGAAGCAGAGCCTAAGGTGTAAATTATCGATAGTCCATATCTCGGAAACTATAAGAAATAATGCAATTTGGCAACCGGCAATGTAATTAGCATGCCGAATATTACTTGGAATGTGAATTGGAACGAAATCGCCAATAGATAAGACCATTTTACAATTTGGGCCCAAGTTAGAAGCAGAGCCTAAGGTGTAAATTATCGATAGTCCATATCTCGGAAACTATAAGAGATAACGCAATTTGGCAACCGGCAATGTAATTAGCATGCCGAATATTACTTGGAATGTGAATTGGAACGAAATCGCCAATAGATAAGGCCATTTTACAATTTGGGCCCAAGTTAGAAGCAGAGCCTAAGGTGTAAATTAACGATAGTTAATATCTCGGAAACTATAAGAGATAATGCAATTTGGCAACCGGCAATGTAATTAGCATGCCGAATATTACTTGGAATGTGAATTGGAACGAAATCGCCAATAGATAAGACCATTTTACAATTTGTTCCCAAGTTAGAAGCAGAGCCTAAGGTGTAAATTATCGATAGTCCATATCTCGGAAACTATAAGAGATAATGCAATTTGGCAACCGGCAATGTAATTAGCATGCCGAATATTACTTGGAATGTGAATTGGAACGAAATCGCCAATAGATAAGACCATTTTACAATTTGGGCCCAAGTTAGAAGCAGAGCCTAAGGTGTAAATTATCGATAGTCCATATCTCGGAAACTATAAGAGATAATGCAATTTGGCAACCGGCAATGTAATTAGCATGCCGAATATTACTTGGAATGTGAATTGGAACGAAATCGCCAATAGATAAGACCATTTTACAATTTGGGCCCAAGCTAGAAGCAGAGCCTAAGGTGTAAATTATCGATAGTCCATATCTCGGAAACTATAAGAGATAATGCAATTTGGCAACCGGCAATGTAATTAGCATGCCGAATATTACTTGGAATGTGAATTGGAACGAAATCGCCAATAGATAAGACCATTTTACAATTTGGGCCCAAGTTAGAAGCAGAGCCTAAGGTGTAAATTATCGATAGTCCATATCTCGGAAACTATAAGAGATAATGCAATTTGGCACCCGGCAATGTAATTAGCATGCCGAATATTTCTTGGAATGTGAATTGGAACGAAATCGCCAATAGATAAGACCATTTTACAATTTGGACCCAAGTTAGAAGCAGAGCCTAAGGTGTAAATTATTGATAGTCCATATCTCGGAAACTATAAGAGATAATGCAATTTCGCAACCGGCAATGTAATTAGCATGCCGAATATCACTTGGAATGTGAATTGGGACGAAATCGCCAATAGATAAGACCATTTTACAATTTGGGCCCAAGTTAGAAGCAGAGCCTAAGGTGTAAATTATCGATAGTCCATATCTCGGAAACTATAAGAGATAATGCAATTTGGCAACCGGCAATGTAATTAGCATGCCGAATATTACTTGGAATGTGAATTGGAACGAAATCGCCAATAGATAAGACCATTTTACAATTTGGGCCCAAGTTAGAAGCAGAGCCTAAGGTGTAAATTATCGATAGTCCATATCTCGGAAACTATAAGAGATAATGCAATTTGGCAACCGGCAATGTAATTAGCATGCCGAATATTACTTGGAATGTGAATTGGAACGAAATCGCCAATAGATAAGACCATTTTACAATTTGGGCCCAAGTTAGAAGCAGAGCCTAAGGTGTAAATAATCGATAGTCCATATCTCGGAAACTATAAGAGATAATGCAATTTGGCAACCGGCAATGTAATTAGCATGCCGAATATTACTTGGAATGTGAATTGGAACGAAATCGCCAATAGATAAGACCATTTTACAATTTGGACCCAAGTTAGAAGCAGAGCCTAAGGTGTAAATTATTGATAGTCCATATCTCGGAAACTATAAGAGATAATGCAATTTCGCAACCGGCAATGTAATTAGCATGCCGAATATCACTTGGAATGTGAATTGGGACGAAATCGCCAATAGATAAGACCATTTTACAATTTGGGCCCAAGTTAGAAGCAGAGCCTAAGGTGTAAATTATCGATAGTCCATATCTCGGAAACTATAAGAGATAATGCAATTTGGCAACCGGCAATGTAATTAGCATGCCGAATATTACTTGGAATGTGAATTGGAACGAAATCGCCAATAGATAAGACCATTTTACAATTTGGGCCCAAGTTAGAAGCAGAGCCTAAGGTGTAAATTATCGATAGTCCATATCTCGGAAACTATAAGAGATAATGCAATTTGGCAACCGGCAATGTAATTAGCATGCCGAATATTACTTGGAATGTGGATTGGAACGAAATCGCCAATAGATAAGACCATTTTACAATTTGGGCCCAAGTTAGAAGCAGAGCCTAAGGTGTAAACAATCGATAGTCCATATCTCGGAAACTATAAGAGATAATGCAATTTGGCAACCGGCAATGTAATTAGCATGCCGAATATTACTTGGAATGTGAATTGGAACGAAATCGCCAATAGATAAGACCATTTTACAATTTGGACCCAAGTTAGAAGCAGAGCCTAAGGTGTAAATTATTGATAGTCCATATCTCGGAAACTATAAGTGATAATGCAATTTCGCAACCGGCAATGTAATTAGCATGCCGAATATCACTTGGAATGTGAATTGGGACGAAATCGCCAATAGATAAAACCATTTTACAATTTGGGCCCAAGTTAGAAGCAGAGCCTAAGGTGTAAATTATCGATAGTCCATATCTCGGAAACTATAAGAGATAATGCAATTTGGCAACCGGCAATGTAATTAGCATGCCGAATATTACTTGGAATGTGAATTGGAACGAAATCGCCAATAGATAAGACCATTTTACAATTTGGGCCCAAGTTAGAAGCAGAGCCTAAGGTGTAAATTATCGATAGTCCATATCTCGGAAACTATAAGAGATAATGCAATTTGGCAACCGGCAATGTAATTAGCATGCCGAATATTACTTGGAATGTGGATTGGAACGAAATCGCCAATAGATAAGACCATTTTACAATTTGGGCCCAAGTTAGAAGCTGAGTCTAAGGTGTAAATTATTGATAGTCCATATCTCGGAAACTATAAGAGATAATGCAATTTGGCAACCGGCAATGTAATTAGCATGCCGAATATTACTTGGAATGTGAATTGGAACGAAATCGCCAATTGATAAGACCATTTTACAATTTGGGCCCAAGTTAGAAGCAGAGCCTAAGGTGTAAATTATCGATAGTCCATATCTCGGAAACTATAAGAGATAATGCAATTTGGCAACCGGCAATGTAATTAGCATGCCGAATATTACTTGGAATGTGAATTGGAACGAAATCGCCAATAGATAAGACCATTTTATAATTTGGGCCCAAGTTAGAAGCAGAGCCTAAGGTGTAAATTATCGATAGTCCATATCTCGGAAACTATAAGAGATAATGCAATTTGGCAACCGGCAATGTAATTAGCATGCCGAATATTACTTGGAATGTGAATTGCAACTAAATCGCCAATAGATAAGACCATTTTACAATTTGGGCCCAAGTTAGAAGCAGAGCCTAAGGTGTAAATTATCGATAGTCCATATCTCGGAAACTATAAGAGATAATGCAATTTGGCAACCGGCAATGTAATTAGCATGCCGAATATTACTTGGAATGTGAATTGGAACGAAATCGCCAATAGATAAGACCATTTTACAATTTGGGCCCAGGTTAGAAGCAGAGCCTAAGGTGTAAATTATCGATAGTCCATATCTCGGAAACTATAAGAGATAATGCAATTTCGCAACCGGCAATGTATTTAGCATGCCGAATATCACTTGGAATGTGAATTGGGACGAAATCGGCAATAGATAAGACCATTTTACAATTTGGGCCCAAGTTAGAAGCAGAGCCTAAGGTGTAAATTATCGATAGTCCATATCTCGGAAACTATAAGAGATAATGCAATTTGGCAACCGGCAATGTAATTAGCATGCCGAATATTACTTGGAATGTGAATTGGAACGAAATCGCCAATAGATAAGACCATTTTACAATTTGGGCCCAAGTTAGAAGCAGAGCCTAAGGTGTAAATTATCGATAGTCCATATCTCGGAAACTATAAGAGATAATGCAATTTGGCAACCGGCAATGTAATTAGCATGCCGAATATTACTTGGAATGTGAATTGGAACGAAATCGCCAATAGGTAAGGACCATTTTACAATTTGGGCCCAAGTTAGAAGCAGAGCCTAAGGTGTAAATTATCGATAGTCCAAATCTCGGAAACTATAAGAGATAATTCAATTTGGCAACCGGCAATGTAATTAGCATGCCGAATATTACTTGGAATGTGAATTGGAACGAAATCGCCAATAGATAAGACCATTTTACAATTTGGGCCCAAGTTAGAAGCAGAGCCTAAGGTGTAAATTATCGATAGTCCATATCTCGGAAACTATAAGAGATAATGCAATTTGGCAACCGGAAATGTAATTAGCATGCCGAATATTACTTGGAATGTGAATTGGAACGAAATCGCCAATAGATAAGACCATTTTACAATTTGGGCCCAAGTTAGAAGCAGAGCTTAAGGTGTAAATTATCGATAGTCCATATCTCGGAAACTATAAGAGATAATGCAATTTGGCAACCGGCAATGTAATTAGCATGCCGAATATTACTTGGAATGTGGATTGGAACGAAATCGCCAATAGATAAGACCATTTTACAATTTGGGCCCAAGTTAGAAGCTGAGCCTAAGGTGTAAATTATTGATAGTCCATATCTCGGAAACTATAAGAGATAATGCAATTTCGCAACCGGCAATGTAATTAGCATGCCGAATATCACTTGGAATGTGAATTGGGACGAAATCGATAATAGATAAGACCATTTTACAATTTGGGCCCAAGTTAGAAGCAGAGCCTAAGGTGTAAATTATCGATAGTCCATATCTCGGAAACTATAAGAGATAATGCAATTTGGCAACCGGCAATGTAATTAGCATGCCGAATATTACTTGGAATGTGAATTGGAACGAAATCGCCAATAGATAAGACCATTTTACAATTTGGGCCCAAGTTAGAAGCAGAGCCTAAGGTGTAAATTATCGATAGTCCATATCTCGGAAACTATAAGAGATAATGCAATTTGGCAACCGGCAATGTAATTAGCATGCCGAATATTACTTGGAATGTGAATTGGAACGAAATCGCCAATAGGTAAGACCATTTTACAATTTGGGCCCAAGTTAGAAGCAGAGCCTAAGGTGTAAGTTATCGATAGTCCATATCTCGGAAACTATAAGAGATAATGCAATTTGGCAACCGGCAATGTAATTAGCATGCCGAATATTACTTGGAATGTGAATTGGAACGAAATCGCCAATAGATAAGGCCATTTTACAATTTGGGCCCAAGTTAGAAGCAGAGCCTAAGGTGAAAATTAACGATAGTTAATATCTCGGAAACTATAAGAGATAATGCAATTTGGCAACCGGCAATGTAATTAGCATGCCGAATATTACTTGGAATGTGAATTGGAACGAAATCGCCAATAGATAAGACCATTTTACAATTTGTTCCCAAGTTAGAAGCAGAGCCTAAGGTGTAAATTATCGATAGTCCATATCTCGGAAACTATAAGAGATAATGCAATTTGGCAACCGGCAATGTAATTAGCATGCCGAATATTACTTGGAATGTGAATTGGAACGAAATCGCCAATAGATAAGACCATTTTACAATTTGGGCCCAAGTTAGAAGCAGAGCCTAAGGTGTAAATTATCGATAGTCCATATCTCCGAAACTATAAGAGATAATGCAATTTGGCAACCGGCAATGTAATTAGCATGCCGAATATTACTTGGAATGTGAATTGGAACGAAACCGCCAATAGATAAGACCATTTTACAATTTGGGCCCAAGCTAGAAGCAGAGCCTAAGGTGTAAATTATCGATAGTCCATATCTCGGAAACTATAAGAGATAATGCAATTTGGCAACCGGCAATGTAATTAGCATGCCGAATATTACTTGGAATGTGAATTGGAACGAAATCGCCAATAGATAAGACCATTTTACAATTTGGGCCCAAGTTAGAAGCAGAGCCTAAGGTGTAAATTATCGATAGTCCATATCTCGGAAACTATAAGAGATAATGCAATTTGGCAACCGGCAATGTAATTAGCATGCCGAATATTTCTTGGAATGTGAATTGGAACGAAATCGCCAATAGATAAGACCATTTTACAATTTGGACCCAAGTTAGAAGCAGAGCCTAAGGTGTAAATTATTGATAGTCCATATCTCGGAAACTATAAGAGATAATGCAATTTCGCAACCGGCAATGTAATTAGCATGCCGAATATCACTTGGAATGTGAATTGGGACGAAATCGCCAATAGATAAGACCATTTTACAATTTGGGCCCAAGTTAGAAGCAGAGCCTAAGGTGTAAATTATCGATAGTCCATATCTCGGAAACTATAAGAGATAATGCAATTTGGCAACCGGCAATGTAATTAGCATGCCGAATATTACTTGGAATGTGAATTGGAACGAAATCGCCAATAGATAAGACCATTTTACAATTTGGGCCCAAGTTAGAAGCAGAGCCTAAGGTGTAAATAATCGATAGTCCATATCTCGGAAACTATAAGAGATAATGCAATTTGGCAACCGGCAATGTAATTAGCATGCCGAATATTACTTGGAATGTGAATTGGAACGAAATCGCCAATAGATAAGACCATTTTACAATTTGGACCCAAGTTAGAAGCAGAGCCTAAGGTGTAAATTATTGATAGTCCATATCTCGGAAACTATAAGAGATAATGCAATTTCGCAACCGGCAATGTAATTAGCATGCCGAATATCACTTGGAATGTGAATTGGGACGAAATCGCCAATAGATAAGACCATTTTACAATTTGGGCCCAAGTTAGAAGCAGAGCCTAAGGTGTAAATTATCGATAGTCCATATCTCGGAAACTATAAGAGATAATGCAATTTGGCAACCGGCAATGTAATTAGCATGCCGAATATTACTTGGAATGTGAATTGGAACGAAATCGCCAATAGATAAGACCATTTTACAATTTGGGCCCAAGTTAGAAGCAGAGCCTAAGGTGTAAATTATCGATAGTCCATATCTCGGAAACTATAAGAGATAATGCAATTTGGCAGCCGGCAATGTTATTAGCATGCCGAATATTACTTGGAATGTGGATTGGAACGAAAGCGCCAATAGATAAGACCATTTTACAATTTGGGCCCAAGTTAGAAGCTGAGCCTAAGGTGTAAATTATTGATAGTCCATATCTCGGAAACTATAAGAGATAATGCAATTTCGCAACCGGCAATGTAATTAGCATGCCGAATATCACTTGGAATGTGAATTGGGACGAAATCGCCAATAGATAAGACCATTTTACAATTTGGGCCCAAGTTAGAAGCAGAGCCTAAGGTGTAAATTATCGATAGTCCATATCTCGGAAACTATAAGAGATAATGCAATTTGGCAACCGGCAATGTAATTAGCATGCCGAATATTACTTGGAATGTGAATTGGAACGAAATCGCCAATAGATAAGACCATTTTACAATTTGGGCCCAAGTTAGAAGCAGAGCCTAAGGTGTAAATTATCGATAGTCCATATTTCGGAAACTATAAGAGATAATGCAATTTGGCAACCGGCAATGTAATTAGCATGCCGAATATTACTTGGAATGTGAATTGGAACGAAATCGCCAATAGGTAAGACCATTTTACAATTTGGGCCCAAGTTAGAAGCAGAGCCTAAGGTGTAAATTATCGATAGTCCATATCTCGGAAACTATAAGAGATAATTCAATTTGGCAACCGGCAATGTAATTAGCATGCCGAATATTACTTGGAATGTGAATTGGAACGAAATCGCCAATAGATAAGACCATTTTACAATTTGGGCCCAAGTTAGAAGCAGAGCCTAAGGTGTAAATTATCGATAGTCCATATCTCGGAAACTATAAGAGATAATGCAATTTGGCAACCGGCAATGTAATTAGCATGCCGAATATTACTTGGAATGTGAATTGGAACGAAATCGCCAATAGATAAGACGATTTTACAATTTGGGCCCAAGTTAGAAGCAGAGCCTAAGGTGTAAATTATCGATAGTCCATATCTCGGAAACTATAAGAAATAATGCAATTTGGCAACCGGCAATGTAATTAGCATGCCGAATATTACTTGGAATGTGAATTGGAACGAAATCGCCAATAGATAAGACCATTTTACAATTTGGGCCCAAGTTAGAAGCAGAGCCTAAGGTGTAAATTATCGATAGTCCATATCTCGGAAACTATAAGAGATAATGCAATTTGGCAACCGGCAATGTAATTAGCATGCCGAATATTACTTGGAATGTGAATTGGAACGAAATCGCCAATAGATAAGGCCATTTTACAATTTGGGCCCAAGTTAGAAGCAGAGCCTAAGGTGTAAATTAACGATAGTTAATATCTCGGAAACTATAAGAGATAATGCAATTTGGCAACCGGCAATGTAATTAGCATGCCGAATATTACTTGGAATGTGAATTGGAACGAAATCGCCAATAGATAAGACCATTTTACAATTTGTTCCCAAGTTAGAAGCAGAGCCTAAGGTGTAAATTATCGATAGTCCATATCTCGGAAACTATAAGAGATAATGCAATTTGGCAACCGGCAATGTAATTAGCATGCCGAATATTACTTGGAATGTGAATTGGAACGAAATCGCCAATAGATAAGACCATTTTACAATTTGGGCCCAAGTTAGAAGCAGAGCCTAAGGTGTAAATTATCGATAGTCCATATCTCGGAAACTATAAGAGATAATGCAATTTGGCAACCGGCAATGTAATTAGCATGCCGAATATTACTTGGAATGTGAATTGGAACGAAATCGCCAATAGATAAGACCATTTTACAATTTGGGCCCAAGCTAGAAGCAGAGCCTAAGGTGTAAATTATCGATAGTCCATATCTCGGAAACTATAAGAGATAATGCAATTTGGCAACCGGCAATGTAATTAGCATGCCGAATATTTCTTGGAATGTGAATTGGAACGAAATCGCCAATAGATAAGACCATTTTACAATTTGGACCCAAGTTAGAAGCAGAGCCTAAGGTGTAAATTATTGATAGTCCATATCTCGGAAACTATAAGAGATAATGCAATTTCGCAACCGGCAATGTAATTAGCATGCCGAATATCACTTGGAATGTGAATTGGGACGAAATCGCCAATAGATAAGACCATTTTACAATTTGGGCCCAAGTTAGAAGCAGAGCCTAAGGTGTAAATTATCGATAGTCCATATCTCGGAAACTATAAGAGATAATGCAATTTGGCAACCGGCAATGTAATTAGCATGCCGAATATTACTTGGAATGTGAATTGGAACGAAATCGCCAATAGATAAGACCATTTTACAATTTGGGCCCAAGTTAGAAGCAGAGCCTAAGGTGTAAATTATCGATAGTCCATATCTCGGAAACTATAAGAGATAATGCAATTTGGCAACCGGCAATGTAATTAGCATGCCGAATATTACTTGGAATGTGAATTGGAACGAAATCGCCAATAGATAAGACCATTTTACAATTTGGGCCCAAGTTAGAAGCAGAGCCTAAGGTGTAAATAATCGATAGTCCATATCTCGGAAACTATAAGAGATAATGCAATTTGGCAACCGGCAATGTAATTAGCATGCCGAATATTACTTGGAATGTGAATTGGAACGAAATCGCCAATAGATAAGACCATTTTACAATTTGGACCCAAGTTAGAAGCAGAGCCTAAGGTGTAAATTATTGATAGCCCATATCTCGGAAACTATAAGAGATAATGCAATTTCGCAACCGGCAATGTAATTAGCATGCCGAATATCACTTGGAATGTGAATTGGGACGAAATCGCCAATAGATAAGACCATTTTACAATTTGGGCCCAAGTTAGAAGCAGAGCCTAAGGTGTAAATTATCGATAGTCCATATCTCGGAAACTATAAGAGATAATGCAATTTGGCAACCGGCAATGTAATTAGCATGCCGAATACTACTTGGAATGTGAATTGGAACGAAATCGCCAATAGATAAGACCGTTTTACAATTTGGGCCCAAGTTAGAAGCAGAGCCTAAGGTGTAAATTATCGATAGTCCATATCTCGGAAACTATAAGAGATAATGCAATTTGGCAACCGGCAATGTAATTAGCATGCCGAATATTACTTGGAATGTGAATTGGAACGAAATCGCCAATAGATAAGGCCATTTTACAATTTGGGCCCAAGTTAGAAGCAGAGCCTAAGGTGTAAATTATCGATAGTCCATATCTCGGAAACTATAGGAGATAATGCAATTTGGCAACCGGCAATGTAATTAGCATGCCGAATATTACTTGGAATGTGAATTGGAACGAAATCGCCAATAGGTAAGACCATTTTACAATTTGGGCCCAAGTTAGAAGCAGAGCCTAAGGTGTAAATTATCGATAGTCCATATCTCGGAAACTATAAGAGATAATTCAATTTGGCAACCGGCAATGTAATTAGCATGCCGAATATTACTTGGAATGTGAATTGGAACGAAATCGCCAATAGATAAGGCCATTTTACAATTTGGGCCCAAGTTAGAAGCAGAGCCTAAGGTGTAAATTATCGATAGTCCATATCTCGGAAACTATAAGAGATAATGCAATTTGGCAACCGGCAATGTAATTAGCATGCCGAATACTACTTGGAATGTGAATTGGAACGAAATCGCCAATAGATAAGACCGTTTTACAATTTGGGCCCAAGTTAGAAGCAGAGCCTAAGGTGTAAATTATCGATAGTCCATATCTCGGAAACTATAAGAGATAATGCAATTTGGCAACCGGCAATGTAATTAGCATGCCGAATATTACTTGGAATGTGAATTGGAACGAAATCGCCAATAGATAAGGCCATTTTACAATTTGGGCCCAAGTTAGAAGCAGAGCCTAAGGTGTAAATTATCGATAGTCCATATCTCGGAAACTATAGGAGATAATGCAATTTGGCAACCGGCAATGTAATTAGCATGCCGAATATTACTTGGAATGTGAATTGGAACGAAATCGCCAATAGGTAAGACCATTTTACAATTTGGGCCCAAGTTAGAAGCAGAGCCTAAGGTGTAAATTATCGATAGTCCATATCTCGGAAACTATAGGAGATAATTCAATTTGGCAACCGGCAATGTAATTAGCATGCCGAATATTACTTGGAATGTGAATTGGAACGAAATCGCCAATAGATAAGACCATTTTACAATTTGGGCCCAAGTTAGAAGCAGAGCCTAAGGTGTAAATTATCGATAGTCCATATCTCGGAAACTATAAGAGATAATGCAATTTGGCAACCGGCAATGTAATTAGCATGCCGAATATTACTTGGAATGTGAATTGGAACGAAATCGCCAATAGATAAGACGATTTTACAATTTGGGCCCAAGTTAGAAGCAGAGCCTAAGGTGTAAATTATCGATAGTCCATATCTCGGAAACTATAAGAAATAATGCAATTTGGCAACCGGCAATGTAATTAGCATGCCGAATATTACTTGGAATGTGAATTGGAACGAAATCGCCAATAGATAAGACCATTTTACAATTTGGGCCCAAGTTAGAAGCAGAGCCTAAGGTGTAAATTATCGATAGTCCATATCTCGGAAACTATAAGAGATAATGCAATTTGGCAACCGGCAATGTAATTAGCATGCCGAATATTACTTGGAATGTGAATTGGAACGAAATCGCCAATAGATAAGGCCATTTTACAATTTGGGCCCAAGTTAGAAGCAGAGCCTAAGGTGTAAATTAACGATAGTTAATATCTCGGAAACTATAAGAGATAATGCAATTTGGCAACCGGCAATGTAATTAGCATGCCGAATATTACTTGGAATGTGAATTGGAACGAAATCGCCAATAGATAAGACCATTTTACAATTTGTTCCCAAGTTAGAAGCAGAGCCTAAGGTGTAAATTATCGATAGTCCATATCTCGGAAACTATAAGAGATAATGCAATTTGGCAACCGGCAATGTAATTAGCATGCCGAATATTACTTGGAATGTGAATTGGAACGAAATCGCCAATAGATAAGACCATTTTACAATTTGGGCCCAAGTTAGAAGCAGAGCCTAAGGTGTAAATTATCGATAGTCCATATCTCGGAAACTATAAGAGATAATGCAATTTGGCAACCGGCAATGTAATTAGCATGCCGAATATTACTTGGAATGTGAATTGGAACGAAATCGCCAATAGATAAGACCATTTTACAATTTGGGCCCAAGCTAGAAGCAGAGCCTAAGGTGTAAATTATCGATAGTCCATATCTCGGAAACTATAAGAGATAATGCAATTTGGCAACCGGCAATGTAATTAGCATGCCGAATATTACTTGGAATGTGAATTGGAACGAAATCGCCAATAGATAAGACCATTTTACAATTTGGGCCCAAGTTAGAAGCAGAGCCTAAGGTGTAAATTATCGATAGTCCATATCTCGGAAACTATAAGAGATAATGCAATTTGGCACCCGGCAATGTAATTAGCATGCCGAATATTTCTTGGAATGTGAATTGGAACGAAATCGCCAATAGATAAGACCATTTTACAATTTGGACCCAAGTTAGAAGCAGAGCCTAAGGTGTAAATTATTGATAGTCCATATCTCGGAAACTATAAGAGATAATGCAATTTCGCAACCGGCAATGTAATTAGCATGCCGAATATCACTTGGAATGTGAATTGGGACGAAATCGCCAGTAGATAAGACCATTTTACAATTTGGGCCCAAGTTAGAAGCAGAGCCTAAGGTGTAAATTATCGATAGTCCATATCTCGGAAACTATAAGAGATAATGCAATTTGGCAACCGGCAATGTAATTAGCATGCCGAATATTACTTGGAATGTGAATTGGAACGAAATCGCCAATAGATAAGACCATTTTACAATTTGGGCCCAAGTTAGAAGCAGAGCCTAAGGTGTAAATTATCGATAGTCCATATCTCGGAAACTATAAGAGATAATGCAATTTGGCAACCGGCAATGTAATTAGCATGCCGAATATTACTTGGAATGTGAATTGGAACGAAATCGCCAATAGATAAGACCATTTTACAATTTGGGCCCAAGTTAGAAGCAGAGCCTAAGGTGTAAATAATCGATAGTCCATATCTCGGAAACTATAAGAGATAATGCAATTTGGCAACCGGCAATGTAATTAGCATGCCGAATATTACTTGGAATGTGAATTGGAACGAAATCGCCAATAGATAAGACCATTTTACAATTTGGACCCAAGTTAGAAGCAGAGCCTAAGGTGTAAATTATTGATAGTCCATATCTCGGAAACTATAAGAGATAATGCAATTTCGCAACCGGCAATGTAATTAGCATGCCGAATATCACTTGGAATGTGAATTGGGACGAAATCGCCAATAGATAAGACCATTTTACAATTTGGGCCCAAGTTAGAAGCAGAGCCTAAGGTGTAAATTATCGATAGTCCATATCTCGGAAACTATAAGAGATAATGCAATTTGGCAACCGGCAATGTAATTAGCATGCCGAATATTACTTGGAATGTGAATTGGAACGAAATCGCCAATAGATAAGACCATTTTACAATTTGGGCCCAAGTTAGAAGCAGAGCCTAAGGTGTAAATTATCGATAGTCCATATCTCGGAAACTATAAGAGATAATGCAATTTGGCAACCGGCAATGTAATTAGCATGCCGAATATTACTTGGAATGTGGATTGGAACGAAATCGCCAATAGATAAGACCATTTTACAATTTGGGCCCAAGTTAGAAGCAGAGCCTAAGGTGTAAATAATCGATAGTCCATATCTCGGAAACTATAAGAGATAATGCAATTTGGCAACCGGCAATGTAATTAGCATGCCGAATATTACTTGGAATGTGAATTGGAACGAAATCGCCAATAGATAAGACCATTTTACAATTTGGACCCAAGTTAGAAGCAGAGCCTAAGGTGTAAATTATTGATAGTCCATATCTCGGAAACTATAAGTGATAATGCAATTTCGCAACCGGCAATGTAATTAGCATGCCGAATATCACTTGGAATGTGAATTGGGACGAAATCGCCAATAGATAAAACCATTTTACAATTTGGGCCCAAGTTAGAAGCAGAGCCTAAGGTGTAAATTATCGATAGTCCATATCTCGGAAACTATAAGAGATAATGCAATTTGGCAACCGGCAATGTAATTAGCATGCCGAATATTACTTGGAATGTGAATTGGAACGAAATCGCCAATAGATAAGACCATTTTACAATTTGGGCCCAAGTTAGAAGCAGAGCCTAAGGTGTAAATTATCGATAGTCCATATCTCGGAAACTATAAGAGATAATGCAATTTGGCAACCGGCAATGTAATTAGCATGCCGAATATTACTTGGAATGTGGATTGGAACGAAATCGCCAATAGATAAGACCATTTTACAATTTGGGCCCAAGTTAGAAGCTGAGTCTAAGGTGTAAATTATTGATAGTCCATATCTCGGAAACTATAAGAGATAATGCAATTTCGCAACCGGCAATGTAATTAGCATGCCGAATATCACTTGGAATGTGAATTGGGACGAAATCGCCAATAGATAAGACCATTTTACAATTTGGGCCCAAGTTAGAAGCAGAGCCTAAGGTGTAAATTATCGATAGTCCATATCTCGGAAACTATAAGAGATAATGCAATTTGGCAACCGGCAATGTAATTAGCATGCCGAATATTACTTGGAATGTGAATTGGAACGAAATCGCCAATAGGTAAGACCATTTTACAATTTGGGTCCAAGTTAGAAGCAGAGCCTAAGGTGTAAATTATCGATAGTCCATATCTCGGAAACTATAAGAGATAATTCAATTTGGCAACCGGCAATGTAATTAGCATGCCGAATATTACTTGGAATGTGAATTGGAACGAAATCGCCAATAGGTAAGACCATTTTACAATTTGGGTCCAAGTTAGAAGCAGAGCCTAAGGTGTAAATTATCGATAGTCCATATCTCGGAAACTATAAGAGATAATTCAATTTGGCAACCGGCAATGTTATTAGCATGCCGAATATTACTTGGAATGTGAATTGGAACGAAATCGCCAATAGATAAGACCATTTTACAATTTGGGCACAAGTTAGAAGCAGAGCCTAAGGTGTAAATTATCGATAGTCCATATCTCGGAAACTATAAGAGATAATGCAATTTGGCAACCGGCAATGTAATTAGCATGCCGAATATTACTTGGAATGTGAATTGGAACGAAATCGCCAATAGATAAGACGATTTTACAATTTGGGCCCAAGTTAGAAGCAGAGCCTAAGGTGTAAATTATCGATAGTCCATATCTCGGAAACTATAAGAAATAATGCAATTTGGCAACCGGCAATGTAATTAGCATGCCGAATATTACTTGGAATGTGAATTGGAACGAAATCGCCAATAGATAAGACCATTTTACAATTTGGGCCCAAGTTAGAAGCAGAGCCTAAGGTGTAAATTATCGATAGTCCATATCTCGGAAACTATAAGAGATAATGCAATTTGGCAACCGGCAATGTAATTAGCATGCCGAATATTACTTGGAATGTGAATTGGAACGAAATCGCCAATAGATAAGGCCATTTTACAATTTGGGCCCAAGTTAGAAGCAGAGCCTAAGGTGTAAATTAACGATAGTTAATATCTCGGAAACTATAAGAGATAATGCAATTTGGCAACCGGCAATGTAATTAGCATGCCGAATATTACTTGGAATGTGAATTGGAACGAAATCGCCAATAGATAAGACCATTTTACAATTTGTTCCCAAGTTAGAAGCAGAGCCTAAGGTGTAAATTATCGATAGTCCATATCTCGGAAACTATAAAAGATAATGCAATTTGGCAACCGGCAATGTAATTAGCATGCCGAATATTACTTGGAATGTGAATTGGAACGAAATCGCCAATAGATAAGACCATTTTACAATTTGGGCCCAAGTTTGAAGCAGAGCCTAAGGTGTAAATTATCGATAGTCCATATCTCGGAAACTATAAGAGATAATGCAATTTGGCAACCGGCAATGTAATTAGCATGCCGAATATTACTTGGAATGTGAATTGGAACGAAATCGCCAATAGATAAGACCATTTTACAATTTGGGCCCAAGCTAGAAGCAGAGCCTAAGGTGTAAATTATCGATAGTCCATATCTCGGAAACTATAAGAGATAATGCAATTTGGCAACCGGCAATGTAATTAGCATGCCGAATATTACTTGGAATGTGAATTGGAACGAAATCGCCAATAGATAAGACCATTTTACAATTTGGGCCCAAGTTAGAAGCAGAGCCTAAGGTGTAAATTATCGATAGTCCATATCTCGGAAACTATAAGAGATAATGCAATTTGGCAACCGGCAATGTAATTAGCATGCCGAATATTTCTTGGAATGTGAATTGGAACGAAATCGCCAATAGATAAGACCATTTTACAATTTGGACCCAAGTTAGAAGCAGAGCCTAAGGTGTAAATTATTGATAGTCCATATCTCGGAAACTATAAGAGATAATGCAATTTCGCAACCGGCAATGTAATTAGCATGCCGAATATCACTTGGAATGTGAATTGGGACGAAATCGCCAATAGATAAGACCATTTTACAATTTGGGCCCAAGTTAGAAGCAGAGCCTAAGGTGTAAATTATCGATAGTCCATATCTCGGAAACTATAAGAGATAATGCAATTTGGCAACCGGCAATGTAATTAGCATGCCGAATATTACTTGGAATGTGAATTGGAACGAAATCGCCAATAGATAAGACCATTTTACAATTTGGGCCCAAGTTAGAAGCAGAGCCTAAGGTGTAAATAATCGATAGTCCATATCTCGGAAACTATAAGAGATAATGCAATTTGGCAACCGGCAATGTAATTAGCATGCCGAATATTACTTGGAATGTGAATTGGAACGAAATCGCCAATAGATAAGACCATTTTACAATTTGGACCCAAGTTAGAAGCAGAGCCTAAGGTGTAAATTATTGATAGTCCATATCTCGGAAACTATAAGAGATAATGCAATTTCGCAACCGGCAATGTAATTAGCATGCCGAATATCACTTGGAATGTGAATTGGGACGAAATCGCCAATAGATAAGACCATTTTACAATTTGGGCCCAAGTTAGAAGCAGAGCCTAAGGTGTAAATTATCGATAGTCCATATCTCGGAAACTATAAGAGATAATGCAATTTGGCAACCGGCAATGTTATTAGCATGCCGAATATTACTTGGAATGTGAATTGGAACGAAATCGCCAATAGATAAGACCATTTTACAATTTGGACCCAAGTTAGAAGCAGAGCCTAAGGTGTAAATTATTGATAGTCCATATCTCGGAAACTATAAGAGATAATGCAATTTCGCAACCGGCAATGTAATTAGCATGCCGAATATCACTTGGAATGTGAATTGGGACGAAATCGCCAATAGATAAGACCATTTTACAATTTGGGACCAAGTTAGAAGCAGAGCCTAAGGTGTAAATTATCGATAGTCCATATCTCGGAAACTATAAGAGATAATGCAATTTGGCAACCGGCAATGTAATTAGCATGCCGAATATTACTTGGAATGTGAATTGGAACGAAATCGCTAATAGATAAGACCATTTTACAATTTGGGCCCAAGTTAGAAGCAGAGCCTAAGGTGTAAATTATCGATAGTCCATATCTCGGAAACTATAAGAGATAATGCAATTTGGCAACCGGCAATGTAATTAGCATGCCGAATATTACTTGGAATGTGAATTGGAACGAAATCGCCAATAGATAAGACCATTTTACAATTTGGGCCCAAGTAAGAAGCAGAGCCTAAGGTGTAAATAATCGATAGTCCATATCTCGGAAACTATAAGAGATAATGCAATTTGGCAACCGGCAATGTAATTAGCATGCCGAATATTACTTGGAATGTGAATTGGAACGAAATCGCCAATAGATAAGACCATTTTACAATTTGGACCCAAGTTAGAAGCAGAGCCTAAGGTGTAAATTATTGATAGTCCATATCTCGGAAACTATAAGAGATAATGCAATTTCGCAACCGGCAATGTAATTAGCATGCCGAATATCACTTGGAATGTGAATTGGGACGAAATCGCCAATAGATAAGACCATTTTACAATTTGGGCCCAAGTTAGAAGCAGAGCCTAAGGTGTAAATTATCGATAGTCCATATCTCGGAAACTATAAGAGATAATGCAATTTGGCAACCGGCAATGTAATTAGCATGCCGAATATTACTTGGAATGTGAATTGGAACGAAATCGCCAATAGATAAGACCATTTTACAATTTGGGCCCAAGTTAGAAGCAGAGCCTAAGGTGTAAATTATCGATAGTCCATATCTCGGAAACTATAAGAGATAATGCAATTTGGCAACCGGCAATGTAATTAGCATGCCGAATATTACTTGGAATGTGGATTGGAACGAAATCGCCAATAGATAAGACCATTTTACAATTTGGGCCCAAGTTAGAAGCAGAGCCTAAGGTGTAAATAATCGATAGTCCATATCTCGGAAACTATAAGAGATAATGCAATTTGGCAACCGGCAATGTAATTAGCATGCCAAATATTACTTGGAATGTGAATTGGAACGAAATCGCCAATAGATAAGACCATTTTACAATTTGGACCCAAGTTAGAAGCAGAGCCTAAGGTGTAAATTATTGATAGTCCATATCTCGGAAACTATAAGAGATAATGCAATTTCGCAACCGGCAATGTAATTAGCATGCCGAATATCACTTGGAATGTGAATTGGGACAAAATCGCCAATAGATAAGACCATTTTACAATTTGGGCCCAAGTTAGAAGCAGAGCCTAAGGTGTAAATTATCGATAGTCCATATCTCGGAAACTATAAGAGATAATGCAATTTGGCAACCGGCAATGTAATTAGCATGCCGAATATTACTTGGAATGTGAATTGGAACGAAATCGCCAATAGATAAGACCATTTTACAATTTGGGCCCAAGTTAGAAGCAGAGCCTAAGGTGTAAATTATCGATAGTCCATATCTCGGAAACTATAAGAGATAATGCAATTTGGCAATCGGCAATGTAATTAGCATGCCGAATATTACTTGGAATGTGGATTGGAACGAAATCGCCAATAGATAAGACCATTTTACAATTTGGGCCCAAGTTAGAAGCTGAGCCTAAGGTGTAAATTATTGATAGTCCATATCTCGGAAACTATAAGAGATAATGCAATTTCGCAACCGGCAATGTAATTAGCATGCCGAATATCACTTGGAATGTGAATTGGGACGAAATCGCCAATAGATAAGACCATTTTACAATTTGGGCCCAAGTTAGAAGCAGAGCCTAAGGTGTAAATTATCGATAGTCCATATCTCGGAAACTATAAGAGATAATGCAATTTGGCAATCGGCAATGTAATTAGCATGCCGATTATTACTTGGAATGTGAATTGGAACGAAATCGCCAATAGGTAAGACCATTTTACAATTTGGGCCCAAGTTAGAAGCAGAGCCTAAGGTGTAAATTATCGATAGTCCATATCTCGGAAACTATAAGAGATAATTCAATTTGGCAACCGGCAATGTAATTAGCATGCCGAATATTACTTGGAATGTGAATTGGAACGAAATCGCCAATAGATAAGACCATTTTACAATTTGGGCACAAGTTAGAAGCAGAGCCTAAGGTGTAAATTATCGATAGTCCATATCTCGGAAACTATAAGAGATAATGCAATTTGGCAACCGGCAATGTAATTAGCATGCCGAATATTACTTGGAATGTGAATTGGAACGAAATCGCCAATAGATAAGACGATTTTACAATTTGGGCCCAAGTTAGAAGCAGAGCCTAAGGTGTAAATTATCGATAGTCCATATCTCGGAAACTATAAGAAATAATGCAATTTGGCAACCGGCAATGTAATTAGCATGCCGAATATTACTTGGAATGTGAATTGGAACGAAATCGCCAATAGATAAGACCATTTTACAATTTGGGCCCAAGTTAGAAGCAGAGCCTAAGGTGTAAATTATCGATAGTCCATATCTCGGAAACTATAAGAGATAATGCAATTTGGCAACCGGCAATGTAATTAGCATGCCGAATATTACTTGGAATGTGAATTGGAACGAAATCGCCAATAGATAAGGCCATTTTACAATTTGGGCCCAAGTTAGAAGCAGAGCCTAAGGTGTAAATTAACGATAGTTAATATCTCGGAAACTATAAGAGATAAT
Organism: Rhynchophorus ferrugineus; assembly: GCF_030347505.1. Lineage (NCBI taxonomy): Eukaryota > Metazoa > Arthropoda > Insecta > Coleoptera > Curculionidae > Rhynchophorus > Rhynchophorus ferrugineus. The sequence goes on along the minus strand of NW_027472944.1, from coordinate 89,655 downwards.
GCAATTTGGCAACCGGCAATGTAATTAGCATGCCGAATATTACTTGGAATGTGAATTGGAACGAAATCGCCAATAGATAAGACCATTTTACAATTTGTTCCCAAGTTAGAAGCAGAGCCTAAGGTGTAAATTATCGATAGTCCATATCTCGGAAACTATGAAAGATAATGCAATTTGGCAACCGGCAATGTAATTAGCATGCCGAATATTACTTGGAATGTGAATTGGAACGAAATCGCCAATAGATAAGGCCATTTTACAATTTGGGCCCAAGTTAGAAGCAGAGCCTAAGGTGTAAATTATCGATAGTCCATATCTCGGAAACTATAAGAGATAATGCAATTTGGCAACCGGCAATGTAATTAGCATGCCGAATATTACTTGGAATGTGAATTGGAACGAAATCGCCAATAGATAAGACCATTTTACAATTTGGGCCCAAGTTAGAAGCAGAGCCTAAGGTGTAAATTATCGATAGTCCATATCTCGGAAACTATAAGAGATAATGCAATTTGGCAACCGGCAATGTAATTAGCATGCCGAATATTTCTTGGAATGTGAATTGGAACGAAATCGCCAATAGATAAGACCATTTTACAATTTGGACCCAAGTTAGAAGCAGAGCCTAAGGTGTAAATTATTGATAGTCCATATCTCGGAAACTATAAGAGATAATGCAATTTCGCAACCGGCAATGTAATTAGCACGCCGAATATCACTTGGAATGTGAATTGGGACGAAATCGCCAATAGATAAGACCATTTTACAATTTGGGCCCAAGTTAGAAGCAGAGCCTAAGGTGTAAATTATCGATAGTCCATATCTCGGAAACTATAAGAGATAATGCAATTTGGCAACCGGCAATGTAATTAGCATGCCGAATATTACTTGGAATGTGAATTGGAACGAAATCGCCAATAGATAAGACCATTTTACAATTTGGGCCCAAGTTAGAAGCAGAGCCTAAGGTGTAAATTATCGATAGTCCATATCTCGGAAACTATAAGAGATAATGCAATTTGGCAACCGGCAATGTAATTTGCATGCCGAATATTACTTGGAATGTGAATTGGAACGAAATCGCCAATAGATAAGACCATTTTACAATTTGGGAGCAAGTTAGAAGCAGAGCCTAAGGTGTAAATTATCGATAGTCCATATCTCGGAAACTATAAGAGATAATGCAATTTGGCAACCGGCAATGTAATTAGCATGCCGAATATTACTTGGAATGTGAATTGGAACGAAATCGCCAATAGATAAGACCATTTTACAATTTGGGCCCAAGTTAGAAGCAGAGCCTATGGTGTAAATTATCGATAGTCCATATCTCGGAAACTATAAGAGATAATGCAATTTGGCAACCGGCAATGTAATTAGCATGCCCAATATTACTTGGAATGTGAATTGGAACGAAATCGCCAATAGATAAGACCATTTTACAATTTGGGCCCAAGTTAGAAGCAGAGCCTAAGGTGTAAATTATCGATAGTCCATATCTCGGAAACTATAAGAGATAATGCAATTTGGCAACCGGCAATGTAATTAGCATGCCGAATATTACTTGGAATGTGAATTGGAACGAAATCGCCAATAGATAAGACCATTTTACAATTTGGGCCCAAGCTAGAAGCAGAGCCTAAGGTGTAAATTATCGATAGTCCATATCTCGGAAACTATAAGAGATAATGCAATTTGGCAACCGGCAATGTAATTAGCATGCCGAATATTACTTGGACTGTGAATTGGAACGAAATCGCCAATAGATAAGACCATTTTACAATTTGGGCCCAAGTTAGAAGCAGAGCCTAAGGTGTAAATTATCGATAGTCCATATCTCGGAAACTATAAGAGATAATGCAATTTGGCAACCGACAATGTAATTAGCATGCCGAATATTTCTTGGAATGTGAATTGGAACGAAATCGCCAATAGATAAGACCATTTTACAATTTGGACCCAAGTTAGAAGCAGAGCCTAAGGTGTAAATTATTGATAGTCCATATCTCGGAAACTATAAGAGATAATGCAATTTCGCAACCGGCAATGTAATTAGCATGCCGAATATCACTTGGAATGTGAATTGGGACGAAATCGCCAATAGATAAGACCATTTTACAATTTGGGCCCAAGTTAGAAGCAGAGCCTAAGGTGTAAATTATCGATAGTCCATATCTCGGAAACTATAAGAGATAATGCAATTTGGCAACCGGCAATGTAATTAGCATGCCGAATATTACTTGGAATGTGAATTGGAACGAAATCGCCAATAGATAAGACCATTTTACAATTTGGACCCAAGTTAGAAGCAGAGCCTAAGGTGTAAATTATTGATAGTCCATATCTCGGAAACTATAAGAGATAATGCAATTTCGCAACCGGCAATGTAATTAGCATGCCGAATATCACTTGGAATGTGAATTGGGACGAAATCGCCAATAGATAAGACCATTTTACAATTTGGGCCCAAGTTAGAAGCAGAGCCTAAGGTGTAAATTATCGATAGTCCATATCTCGGAAACTATAAGAGATAATGCAATTTGGCAACCGGCAATGTAATTAGCATGCCGAATATTACTTGGAATGTGAATTGGAACGAAATCGCTAATAGATAAGACCATTTTACAATTTGGGCCCAAGTTAGAAGCAGAGCCTAAGGTGTAAATTATCGATAGTCCATATCTCGGAAACTATAAGAGATAATGCAATTTGGCAACCGGCAATGTAATTAGCATGCCGAATATTACTTGGAATGTGAATTGGAACGAAATCGCCAATAGATAAGACCATTTTACAATTTGGGCCCAAGTAAGAAGCAGAGCCTAAGGTGTAAATAATCGATAGTCCATATCTCGGAAACTATAAGAGATAATGCAATTTGGCAACCGGCAATGTAATTAGCATGCCGAATATTACTTGGAATGTGAATTGGAACGAAATCGCCAATAGATAAGACCATTTTACAATTTGGACCCAAGTTAGAAGCAGAGCCTAAGGTGTAAATTATTGATAGTCCATATCTCGGAAACTATAAGAGATAATGCAATTTCGCAACCGGCAATGTAATTAGCATGCCGAATATCACTTGGAATGTGAATTGGGACGAAATCGCCAATAGATAAGACCATTTTACAATTTGGGCCCAAGTTAGAAGCAGAGCCTAAGGTGTAAATTATCGATAGTCCATATCTCGGAAACTATAAGAGATAATGCAATTTGGCAACCGGCAATGTAATTAGCATGCCGAATATTACTTGGAATGTGAATTGGAACGAAATCGCCAATAGATAAGACCATTTTACAATTTGGGCCCAAGTTAGAAGCAGAGCCTAAGGTGTAAATTATCGATAGTCCATATCTCGGAAACTATAAGAGATAATGCAATTTGGCAACCGGCAATGTAATTAGCATGCCGAATATTACTTGGAATGTGGATTGGAACGAAATCGCCAATAGATAAGACCATTTTACAATTTGGGCCCAAGTTAGAAGCAGAGCCTAAGGTGTAAATAATCGATAGTCCATATCTCGGAAACTATAAGAGATAATGTAATTTGGCAACCGGCAATGTAATTAGCATGCCGAATATTACTTGGAATGTGAATTGGAACGAAATCGCCAATAGATAAGACCATTTTACAATTTGGACCCAAGTTAGAAGCAGAGCCTAAGGTGTAAATTATTGATAGTCCATATCTCGGAAACTATAAGAGATAATGCAATTTCGCAACCGGCAATGTAATTAGCATGCCGAATATCACTTGGAATGTGAATTGGGACGAAATCGCCAATAGATAAGACCATTTTACAATTTGGGCCCAAGTTAGAAGCAGAGCCTAAGGTGTAAATTATCGATAGTCCATATCTCGGAAACTATAAGAGATAATGCAATTTGGCAACCGGCAATGTAATTAGCATGCCGAATATTACTTGGAATGTGAATTGGAACGAAATCGCCAATAGATAAGACCATTTTACAATTTGGGCCCAAGTTAGAAGCAGAGCCTAAGGTGTAAATTATCGATAGTCCATATCTCGGAAACTATAAGAGATAATGCAATTTGGCAATCGGCAATGTAATTAGCATGCCGAATATTACTTGGAATGTGGATTGGAACGAAATCGCCAATAGATAAGACCATTTTACAATTTGGGCCCAAGTTAGAAGCTGAGCCTAAGGTGTAAATTATTGATAGTCCATATCTCGGAAACTATAAGAGATAATGCAATTTCGCAACCGGCAATGTAATTAGCATGCCGAATATCACTTGGAATGTGAATTGGGACGAAATCGCCAATAGATAAGACCATTTTACAATTTGGGCCCAAGTTAGAAGCAGAGCCTAAGGTGTAAATTATCGATAGTCCATATCTCGGAAACTATAAGAGATAATGCAATTTGGCAACCGGCAATGTAATTAGCATGCCGAATATTACTTGGAATGTGAATTGGAACGAAATCGCCAATAGATAAGACCATTTTACAATTTGGGCACAAGTTAGAAGCAGAGCCTAAGGTGTAAATTATCGATAGTCCATATCTCGGAAACTATAAGAGATAATGCAATTTGGCAACCGGCAATGTAATTAGCATGCCGAATATTAATTGGAATGTGAATTGGAACGAAATCGCCAATAGATAAGACGATTTTACAATTTGGGCCCAAGTTAGAAGCAGAGCCTAAGGTGTAAATTATCGATAGTCCATATCTCGGAAACTATAAGAAATAATGCAATTTGGCAACCGGCAATGTAATTAGCATGCCGAATATTACTTGGAATGTGAATTGGAACGAAATCGCCAATAGATAAGACCATTTTACAATTTGGGCCCAAGTTAGAAGCAGAGCCTAAGGTGTAAATTATCGATAGTCCATATCTCGGAAACTATAAGAGATAATGCAATTTGGCAACCGGCAATGTAATTAGCATGCCGAATATTACTTGGAATGTGAATTGGAACGAAATCGCCAATAGATAAGGCCATTTTACAATTTGGGCCCAAGTTAGAAGCAGAGCCTAAGGTGTAAATTAACGATAGTTAATATCTCGGAAACTATAAGAGATAATGCAATTTGGCAACCGGCAATGTAATTAGCATGCCGAATATTACTTGGAATGTGAATTGGAACGAAATCGCCAATAGATAAGACCATTTTACAATTTGTTCCCAAGTTAGAAGCAGAGCCTAAGGTGTAAATTATCGATAGTCCATATCTCGGAAACTATAAAAGATAATGCAATTTGGCAACCGGCAATGTAATTAGCATGCCGAATATTACTTGGAATGTGAATTGGAACGAAATCGCCAATAGATAAGGCCATTTTACAATTTGGGCCCAAGTTAGAAGCAGAGCCTAAGGTGTAAATTATCGATAGTCCATATCTCGGAAACTATAAGAGGTAATGCAATTTGGCAACCGGCAATGTAATTAGCATGCCGAATATTACTTGGAATGTGAATTGGAACGAAATCGCCAATAGATAAGACCATTTTACAATTTGGGCCCAAGTTAGAAGCAGAGCCTAAGGTGTAAATTATCGATAGTCCATATCTCGGAAACTATAAGAGATAATGCAATTTGGCAACCGGCAATGTAATTAGCATGCCGAATATTTCTTGGAATGTGAATTGGAACGAAATCGCCAATAGATAAGACCATTTTACAATTTGGGCCCAAGTTAGAAGCAGAGCCTAAGGTGTAAATTATTGATAGTCCATATCTCGGAAACTATAAGAGATAATGCAATTTCGCAACCGGCAATGTAATTAGCACGCCGAATATTACTTGGAATGTGAATTGGGACGAAATCGCCAATAGATAAGACCATTTTACAATTTGGGCCCAAGTTAGAAGCAGAGCCTAAGGTGTAAATTATCGATAGTCCATATCTCGGAAACTATAAGAGATAATGCAATTTGGCAACCGGCAATGTAATTAGCATGCCGAATATTACTTGGAATGTGAATTGGAACGAAATCGCCAATAGATAAGACCATTTTACAATTTGGGCCCAAGTTAGAAGCAGAGCCTAAGGTGTAAATTATCGATAGTCCATATCTCGGAAACTATAAGAGATAATGCAATTTGGCAACCGGCAATGTAATTAGCATGCCGAATATTACTTGGAATGTGAATTGGAACGAAATCGCCAATAGATAAGACCATTTTACAATTTGGGCCCAAGTAAGAAGCAGAGCCTATGGTGTAAATTATCGATAGTCCATATCTCGGAAACTATAAGAGATAATGCAATTTGGCAACCGGCAATGTAATTAGCATGCCCAATATTACTTGGAATGTGAATTGGAACGAAATCGCCAATAGATAAGACCATTTTACAATTTGGGCCCAAGTTAGAAGCAGAGCCTAAGGTGTAAATTATCGATAGTCCATATCTCGGAAACTATAAGAGATAATGCAATTTGGCAACCGGCAATGTAATTAGCATGCCGAATATTACTTGGAATGTGAATTGGAACGAAATCGCCAATAGATAAGACCATTTTACAATTTGGGCCCAAGCTAGAAGCAGAGCCTAAGGTGTAAATTATCGATAGTCCATATCTCGGAAACTATAAGAGATAATGCAATTTGGCAACCGGCAATGTAATTAGCATGCCGAATATTACTTGGACTGTGAATTGCAACGAAATCGCCAATAGATAAGACCATTTTACAATTTGGGCCCAAGTTAGAAGCAGAGCCTAAGGTGTAAATTATCGATAGTCCATATCTCGGAAACTATAAGAGATAATGCAATTTGGCAACCGGCAATGTAATTAGCATGCCGAATATTTCTTGGAATGTGAATTGGAACGAAATCGCCAATAGATAAGACCATTTTACAATTTGGACCCAAGTTAGAAGCAGAGCCTAAGGTGTAAATTATTGATAGTCCATATCTCGGAAACTATAAGAGATAATGCAATTTCGCAACCGGCAATGTAATTAGCATGCCGAATATCACTTGGAATGTGAATTGGGACGAAATCGCCAATAGATAAGACCATTTTAGAATTTGGGCCCAAGTTAGAAGCAGAGCCTAAGGTGTAAATTATCGATAGTCCATATCTCGGAAACTATAAGAGATAATGCAATTTGGCAACCGGCAATGTAATTAGCATGCCGAATATTACTTGGAATGTGAATTGGAACGAAATCGCCAATAGATAAGACCATTTTACAATTTGGGCCCAAGTTAGAAGCAGAGCCTAAGGTGTAAATTATCGATAGTCCATATCTCGGAAACTATAAGAGATAATGCAATTTGGCAACCGGCAATGTAATTAGCATGCCGAATATTACTTGGAATGTGAATTGGAACGAAATCGCCAATAGATAAGACCATTTTACAATTTGGGCCCAAGTTAGAAGCAGAGCCTAAGGTGTAAATAATCGATAGTCCATATCTCGGAAACTATAAGAGATAATGCAATTTGGCAACCGGCAATGTAATTAGCATGCCGAATATTACTTGGAATGTGAATTGGAACGAAATCGCCAATAGATAAGACCATTTTACAATTTGGACCCAAGTTAGAAGCAGAGCCTAAGGTGTAAATTATTGATAGTCCATATCTCGGAAACTATAAGAGATAATGCAATTTCGCAACCGGAAATGTAATTAGCATGCCGAATATCACTTGGAATGTGAATTGGGACGAAATCGCCAATAGATAAGACCATTTTACAATTTGGGCCCAAGTTAGAAGCAGAGCCTAAGGTGTAAATTATCGATAGTCCATATCTCGGAAACTATAAGAGATAATGCAATTTGGCAACCGGCAATGTAATTTGCATGCCGAATATTACTTGGAATGTGAATTGGAACGAAATCGCCAATAGATAAGACCATTTTACAATTTGGGAGCAAGTTAGAAGCAGAGCCTAAGGTGTAAATTATCGATAGTCCATATCTCGGAAACTATAAGAGATAATGCAATTTGGCAACCGGCAATGTAATTAGCATGCCGAATATTACTTGGAATGTAAATTGGAACGAAATCGCCAATAGATAAGACCATTTTACAATTTGGGCCCAAGTTAGAAGCAGAGCCTATGGTGTAAATTATCGATAGTCCATATCTCGGAAACTATAAGAGATAATGCAATTTGGCAACCGGCAATGTAATTAGCATGCCCAATATTACTTGGAATGTGAATTGGAACGAAATCGCCAATAGATAAGACCATTTTACAATTTGGGCCCAAGTTAGAAGCAGAGCCTAAGGAGTAAATTATCGATAGTCCATATCTCGGAAACTATAAGAGATAATTCAATTTGGCAACCGGCAATGTAATTAGCATGCCGAATATTACTTGGAATGTGAATTGGAACGAAATCGCCAATAGATAAGACCATTTTACAATTTGGGCCCAAGTTAGAAGCAGAGCCTAATGTGTAAATTATCGATAGTCCATATCTCGGAAACTATAAGAGATAATGCAATTTGGCAAACGGCAATGTAATTAGCATGCCGAATATTACTTGGAATGTGAATTGGAACGAAATCGCCAATAGATAAGACCATTTTACAATTTGGGAGCAAGTTAGAAGCAGAGCCTAAGGTGTAAATTATCGATAGTCCATATCTCGGAAACTATAAGAGATAATGCAATTTGGCAACCGGCAATGTAATTAGCATGCCGAATATTACTTGGAATGTGAATTGGAACGAAATCGCCAATAGATAAGACCATTTTACAATTTGGGCCCAAGTTAGAAGCAGAACCTATGGTGTAAATTATCGATAGTCCATATCTCGGAAACTATAAGAGATAATGCAATTTGGCAACCGGCAATGTAATTAGCATGCCGAATATTACTTGGAATGTGAATTGGAACGAAATCGCCAATAGATAAGACCATTTTACAATTTGGGCCCAAGTTAGAAGTAGAGCCTAAGGTGTAAATTATCGATAGTCCATATCTCGGAAACTATAAGAGATAATGCAATTTGGCAACCGGCAATGTAATTAGCATGCCGAATATTACTTGGAATGTGAATTGGAACGAAATCGCCAATAGATAAGACCATTTTACAATTTGGGCCCAAGTTAGAAGCAGAGCCTAAGGTGTAAATTATCGATAGTCCATATCTCGGAAACTATAAGAGATAATGCAATTTGGCAACCGGCAATGTAATTAGCATGCCGAATATTACTTGGAATGTGAATTGGAACGAAATCGCCAATAGATAAGACCATTTTACAATTTGGGCCCAAGTTAGAAGCAGAGCCTAAGGTGTAAATTATTGATAGTCCATATCTCGGAAACTATAAGAGATAATGCAATTTCGCAACCGGCAATGTAATTAGCATGCCGAATATCACTTGGAATGTGAATTGGGACGAAATCGCCAATAGATAAGACCATTTTACAATTTGGGCCCAAGTTAGAAGCAGAGCCTAAGGTGTAAATTATCGATAGTCCATATCTCGGAAACTATAAGAGATAATGCAATTTGGCAACCGGCAATGTAATTAGCATGCCGAATATTACTTGGAATGTGAATTGGAACGAAATCGCCAATAGATAAGACCATTTTACAATTTGGGCCCAAGTTAGAAGCAGAGCCTAAGGTGTAAATTATCGATAGTCCATATCTCGGAAACTATAAGAGATAATGCAATTTGGCAACCGGCAATGTAATTAGCATGCCGAATATTACTTGGAATGTGAATTGGAACGAAATCGCCAATAGATAAGGCCATTTTACAATTTGGGCCCAAGTTTGAAGCAGAGCCTAAGGTGTAAATTATCGATAGTCCATATCTCGGAAACTATAAGAGATAATGCAATTTCGCAACCGGCAATGTAATTAGCATGCCGAATATTACTTGGAGTGTGAATTGGAACGAAATCGCCAATAGATAAGACCATTTTACAATTTGGGCCCAAGTTAGAAGCAGAGCCTAAGGTGTAAATTATCGATAGTCCATATCTCGGAAACTATAAGAGATAATGCAATTTGGCAACCGGCAATGTAATTAGCATGCCGAATATTACTTGGAATGTGAATTGGAACGAAATCGCCAATAGATAAGACCATTTTACAATTTGGGCCCAAGTTAGAAGCAGAGCCTAAGGTGTAAATTATCGATAGTCCATATCACGGAAACTATAACAGATAATGCAATTTGGCAACCGGCAATGTAATTAGCATGCCGAATATTACTTGGAATGTGAATTGGAACGAAATCGCCAATAGATAAGACCATTTTACAATTTGGGCCCAAGTTAGAAGCAGAGCCTAAGGTGTAAATTATCGATAGTCCATATCTCGGAAACTATAAGAGATAATGCAATTTGGCAACCGGCAATGTAATTAGCATGCCGAATATTACTTGGAATGTGAATTGCAACTAAATCGCCAATAGATAAGACCATTTTACAATTTTGGCCTAAGTTAGAAGCAGAGCCTAAGGTGTAAATTATCGATAGTCCATATCTCGGAAACTATAAGAGATAATGCAATTTGGCAACCGGCAATGTAATTAGCATGCCGAATATTACTTGGAATGTGAATTGGAACGAAATCGCCAATAGATAAGACCATTTTACAATTTGGGCGCAAGTTAGAAGCAGAGCCTAAGGTGTAAATTATTGATAGTCCATATCTCGGAAACTATAAGAGATAATGCAATTTCGCAACCGGCAATGTAATTAGCATGCCGAATATCACTTGGAATGTGAATTGGGACGAATTCGCCAATAGATAAGACCATTTTACAATTTGGGCCCAAGTTAGAAGCAGAGCCTAAGGTGTAAATTATCGATAGTCCATATCTCGGAAACTATAAGAGATAATGCAATTTGGCAACCGGCAATGTAATTAGCATGCCGAATATTACTTGGAATGTGAATTGGAACGAAATCGCCAATAGATAAGACCATTTTACAATTTGGGAGCAAGTTAGAAGCAGAGCCTAAGGTGTAAATTATCGATAGTCCATATCTCGGAAACTATAAGAGATAATGCAATTTGGCAACCGGCAATGTAATTAGCATGCCGAATATTACTTGGAATGTGAATTGGAACGAAATCGCCACTAGGTAAGACCATTTTACAATTTGGGCCCAAGTTAGAAGCAGAGCCTAAGGTGTAAATTATCGATAGTCCATATCTCGGAAACTATAAGAGATAATTCAATTTGGCAACCGGCAATGTAATTAGCATGCCGAATATTACTTGGAATGTGAATTGGAACGAAATCGCCAATAGATAAGACCATTTTACAATTTGGGCCCAAGTTAGAAGCAGAGCCTAAGGTGTAAATTATCGATAGTCTATATCTCGGAAACTATAAGAGATAATGCAATTTGGCAACCGGCAATGTAATTAGCATGCCGAATATTACTTGGAACGAAATCGCCAATAGATAAGACCATTTTACAATTTGGGCCCAAGTTAGAAGCAGAGCCTAAGGTGTAAATTATCGATAGTCCATAACTCGGAAACTATAAGAGATAATGCAATTTGGCAACCGGCAATGTAATTAGCATGCCGAATATTACTTGGAATGTGAATTGGAACGAAATCGCCAATAGATAAGGCCATTTTACAATTTGGGCCCAAGTTAGAAGCAGAGCCTATGGTGTAAATTATCGATAGCCCATATCTCGGAAACTATAAGAGATAATGCAATTTGGCAACCGGCAATGTAATTAGCATGCCGAATATTACTTGGAATGTGAATTGGAACGAAATCGCCAATAGATAAGACCATTTTACAATTTGGGCCCAAGTTAGAAGCAGAGCCTAAGGTGTAAATTATCGATAGTCCATATCTCGGAAACTATAAGAGTTAATACAATTTGGCAACCGGCAATTTAATTAGCATGCCGAATATTACTTGGAATGTGAATTGGAACGAAATCGCCAATAGATAAGACCATTTTACAATTTGGGCCCAAGTTAGAAGCAGAGCCTAAGGTGTAAATTATCGATAGTCCATATCTCGGAAACTATAAGAGATAATGCAATTTGGCAACCGGCAATGTAATTAGCATGCCGAATATTACTTGGAATGTGAATTGGAACGAAATCGCCAATAGATAAGACCATTTTACAATTTGGGCCCAAGTTAGAAGCAGAGCCTAAGGTGTAAATTATCGATAGTCCATATCACGGAAACTATAACAGATAATGCAATTTGGCAACCGGCAATGTAATTAGCATGCCGAATATTACTTGGAATGTGAATTGGAACGAAATCGCCAATAGATAAGACCATTTTACAATTTGGGCCCAAGTTAGAAGCAGAGCCTAAGGTGTAAATTATCGATAGTCCATATCTCGGAAACTATAAGAGATAATGCAATTTGGCAACCGGCAATGTAATTAGCATGCCGAATATTACTTGGAATGTGAATTGCAACTAAATCGCCAATAGATAAGACCATTTTACAATTTGGTTCGTCCATCGATCGATGGCCTAAGTTAGAAGCAGAGCCTAAGGTGTAAATTATCGATAGTCCATATCTCGGAAACTATAAGAGATAATGCAATTTCGCAACCGGCAATGTAATTAGCATGCCGAATATCACTTGGAATGTGAATTGGGACGAAATCGCCAATAGATAAGACCATTTTACAATTTGGGCCCAAGTTAGAAGCAGAGCCTAAGGTGTAAATTATCGATAGTCCATATCTCGGAAACTATAAGAGATAATGCAATTTGGCAACCGGCAATGTAATTAGCATGCCGAATATTACTTGGAATGTGAATTGGAACGAAATCGCCAATAGATAAGACCATTTTACAATTTGGGAGCAAGTTAGAAGCAGAGCCTAAGGTGTAAATTATCGATAGTCCATATCTCGGAAACTATAAGAGATAATGCAATTTGGCAACCGGCAATGTAATTAGCATGCCGAATATTACTTGGAATGTGAATTGGAACGAAATCGCCAATAGGTAAGACCATTTTACAATTTGGGCCCAAGTTAGAAGCAGAGCCTAAGGTGTAAATTATCGATAGTCCATATCTCGGAAACTATAAGAGATAATTCAATTTGGCAACCGGCAATGTAATTAGCATGCCGAATATTACTTGGAATGTGAATTGGAACGAAATCGCCAATAGATAAGACCATTTTACAATTTGGGCCCAAGTTAGAAGCAGAGCCTAAGGTGTAAATTATCGATAGTCTATATCTCGGAAACTATAAGAGATAATGCAATTTGGCAACCGGCAATGTAATTAGCATGCCGAATATTACTTGGAACGAAATCGCCAATAGATAAGACCATTTTACAATTTGGGCCCAAGTTAGAAGCAGAGCCTAAGGTGTAAATTATCGATAGTCCATAACTCGGAAACTATAAGAGATAATGCAATTTGGCAACCGGCAATGTAATTAGCATGCCGAATATTACTTGGAATGTGAATTGGAACGAAATCGCCAATAGATAAGACCATTTTACAATTTGGGTCCAAGTTAGAAGCAGAGCCTAAGGTGTAAATTATTGATAGTCCATATCTCGGACACTATAAGAGATAATGCAATTTCGCAACCGGCAATGTAATTAGCATGCCGAATATTACTAGGAGTGTGAATTGGAACGAAATCGCCAATAGATAAGACCATTTTACAATTTGGGTCCAAGTTAGAAGCAGAGCCTAAGGTGTAAATTATCGATAGTCCATATCTCGGAAACTATAAGAGATAATGCAATTTGGCAACCGGCAATGTAATTAGCATGCCGAATATTACTTGGAATGTGAATTGGAACGAAATCGCCAATAGATAAGACCATTTTACAATTTGGGCCCAAGTTAGAAGCAGAGCCTAAGGTGTAAATTATCGATAGTCCATATCTCGGAAACTATAAGAGATAATGCAATTTGGCAACCGGCAATCTAATTAGCATGCCGAATATTACTTGGAATGTGAATTGGAACGAAATCGCCAATAGATAAGACCATTTTACAATTTGGGAGCAAGTTAGAAGCAGAGCCTAAGGTGTAAATTATCGATAGTCCATATCTCGGAAACTATAAGAGATAATGCAATTTCGCAACCGGCAATGTAATTAGCATGCCGAATATCACTTGGAATGTGAATTGGGACGAAATCGCCAATAGATAAGACCATTTTACAATTTGGGCCCAAGTTAGAAGCAGAGCCTAAGGTGTAAATTATCGATAGTCCATATCTCGGAAACTATAAGAGATAATGCAATTTGGCAACCGGCAATGTAATTAGCATGCCGAATATTACTTGGAATGTGAATTGGAACGAAATCGCCAATAGATAAGACCATTTTACAATTTGGACCCAAGTTAGAAGCAGAGCCTAAGGTGTAAATTATTGATAGTCCATATCTCGGAAACTATAAGAGATAATGCAATTTCGCAACCGGCAATGTAATTAGCATGCCGAGTATCACTTGGAATGTGAATTGGGACGAAATCGCCAATAGATAAGACCATTTTACAATTTGGGCCCAAGTTAGAAGCAGAGCCTAAGGTGTAAATTATCGATAGTCCATATCTCGGAAACTATAAGAGATAATGCAATTTGGCAACCGGCAATGTAATTAGCATGCCGAATATTACTTGGAATGTGAATTGGAACGAAATCGCCAATAGATAAGACCATTTTACAATTTGGGCCCAAGTTAGAAGCAGAGCCTAAGGTGTAAATTATCGATAGTCCATATCTCGGAAACTATAAGAGATAATGCAATTTGGCAACCGGCAATGTAATTAGCATGCCGAATATTACTTGGAATGTGGATTGGAACGAAATCGCCAATAGATAAGACCATTTTACAATTTGGGCCCAAGTTAGAAGCAGAGCCTAAGGTGTAAATAATCGATAGTCCATATCTCGGAAACTATAAGAGATAATGCAATTTGGCAACCGGCAATGTAATTAGCATGCCGAATATTACTTGGAATGTGAATTGGAACGAAATCGCCAATAGATAAGACCATTTTACAATTTGGACCCAAGTTAGAAGCAGAGCCTAAGGTGTAAATTATTGATAGTCCATATCTCGGAAACTATAAGAGATAATGCAATTTCGCAACCGGCAATGTAATTAGCATGCCGAATATCACTTGGAATGTGAATTGGGACGAAATCGCCAATAGATAAGACCATTTTACAATTTGGGCCCAAGTTAGAAGCAGAGCCTAAGGTGTAAATTATCGATAGTCCATATCTCGGAAACTATAAGAGATAATGCAATTTGGCAACCGGCAATGTAATTAGCATGCCGAATATTACTTGGAATGTGAATTGGAACGAAATCGCCAATAGATAAGACCATTTTACAATTTGGGCCCAAGTTAGAAGCAGAGCCTAAGGTGTAAATTATCGATGGTCCATATCTCGGAAACTATAAGAGATAATGCAATTTGGCAATCGGCAATGTAATTAGCATGCCGAATATTACTTGGAATGTGGATTGGAACGAAATCGCCAATAGATAAGACCATTTTACAATTTGGGCCCAAGTTAGAAGCTGAGCCTAAGGTGTAAATTATTGATAGTCCATATCTCGGAAACTATAAGAGATAATGCAATTTCGCAACCGGCAATGTAATTAGCATGCCGAATATCACTTGGAATGTGAATTGGGACGAAATCGCCAATAGATAAGACCATTTTACAATTTGGGCCCAAGTTAGAAGCAGAGCCTAAGGTGTAAATTATCGATAGTCCATATCTCGGAAACTATAAGAGATAATGCAATTTGGCAACCGGCAATGTAATTAGCATGCCGAATATTACTTGGAATGTGAATTGGAACGAAATCGCCAATAGGTAAGACCATTTTACAATTTGGGCCCAAGTTAGAAGCAGAGCCTAAGGTGTAAATTATCGATAGTCCATATCTCGGAAACTATAAGAGATAATTCAATTTGGCAACCGGCAATGTAATTAGCATGCCGAATATTACTTGGAATGTGAATTGGAACGAAATCGCCAATAGATAAGACCATTTTACAATTTGGGCCCAAGTTAGAAGCAGAGCCTAAGGTGTAAATTATCGATAGTCTATATCTCGGAAACTATAAGAGATAATGCAATTTGGCAACCGGCAATGTAATTAGCATGCCGAATATTACTTGGAACGAAATCGCCAATAGATAAGACCATTTTACAATTTGGGCCCAAGTTAGAAGCAGAGCCTAAGGTGTAAATTATCGATAGTCCATAACTCGGAAACTATAAGAGATAATGCAATTTGGCAACCGGCAATGTAATTAGCATGCCGAATATTACTTGGAATGTGAATTGGAACGAAATCGCCAATAGATAAGGCCATTTTATAATTTGGGCCCAAGTTAGAAGCAGAGCCTATGGTGTAAATTATCGATAGCCCATATCTCGGAAACTATAAGAGATAATGCAATTTGGCAACCGGCAATGTAATTAGCATGCCGAATATTACTTGGAATGTGAATTGGAACGAAATCGCCAATAGATAAGACCATTTTACAATTTGGGCCCAAGTTAGAAGCAGAGCCTAAGGTGTAAATTATCGATAGTCCATATCTCGGAAACTATAAGAGTTAATACAATTTGGCAACCGGCAATTTAATTAGCATGCCGAATATTACTTGGAATGTGAATTGGAACGAAATCGCCAATAGATAAGACCATTTTACAATTTGGGCCCAAGTTAGAAGCAGAGCCTAAGGTGTAAATTATCGATAGTCCATATCTCGGAAACTATAAGAGATAATGCAATTTGGCAACCGGCAATGTAATTAGCATGACGAATATTACTTGGAATGTGAATTGGAACGAAATTGCCAATAGATAAGACCATTTTACAATTTGGGCCCAAGTTAGAAGCAGAGCCTAAGGTGTAAATTATCGATAGTCCATATCTCTGAAACTATAAGAGATAATGCAATTTCGCAACCGGCAATGTAATTAGCATGCCGAATATTACTTGGAATGTGAATTGGGACGAAATCGCCAATAGATAAGGCCATTTTACAATTTGGGCCCAAGTTAGAAGCAGAGCCTAAGGTGTAAATTATCGATAGTCCATATCTCGGAAACTATAAGAGATAATGCAATTTGGCAACCGGCAATGTAATTAGCATGCCGAATATTACTTGGAATGTGAATTGGAACGAAATCGCCAATAGATAAGACCATTTTACAATTTGGGCCCAAGTTAGAAGCAGAGCCTAAGGTGTAAATTATCGATAGTCCATATCTCTGAAACTATAAGAGATAATGCAATTTCGCAACCGGCAATGTAATTAGCATGCCGAATATTACTTGGAATGTGAATTGGAACGAAATCGCCAATAGATAAGACCATTTTACAATTTGGGCCCAAGTTAGAAGCAGAGCCTAAGGTGTAAATTATCGATAGTCCATATCACGGAAACTATAACAGATAATGCAATTTGGCAACCGGCAATGTAATTAGCATGCCGAATATTACTTGGAATGTGAATTGGAACGAAATCGCCAATAGATAAGACCATTTTACAATTTGGGCCCAAGTTAGAAGCAGAGCCTAAGGTGTAAATTATCGATAGTCCATATCTCGGAAACTATAAGAGATAATGCAATTTGGCAACCGGCAATGTAATTAGCATGCCGAATATTACTTGGAATGTGAATTGCAACTAAATCGCCAAAGATAAGACCATTTTACAATTTTGGCCTAAGTTAGAAGCAGAGCCTAAGGTGTAAATTATCGATAGTCCATATCTCGGAAACTATAAGAGATAATGCAATTTGGCAACCGGCAATGTAATTAGCATGCCGAATATTACTTGGAATGTGAATTGGAACGAAATCGCCAATAGATAAGACCATTTTACAATTTGGGCGCAAGTTAGAAGCAGAGCCTAAGGTGTAAATTATTGATAGTCCATATCTCGGAAACTATAAGAGATAATGCAATTTCGCAACCGGCAATGTAATTAGCATGCCGAATATCACTTGGAATGTGAATTGGGACGAAATCGCCAATAGATAAGACCATTTTACAATTTGGGCCCAAGTTAGAAGCAGAGCCTAAGGTGTAAATTATCGATAGTCCATATCTCGGAAACTATAAGAGATAATGCAATTTGGCAACCGGCAATGTAATTAGCATGCCGAATATTACTTGGAATGTGACTTGGAACGAAATCGCCAATAGATAAGACCATTTTACAATTTGGGAGCAAGTTAGAAGCAGAGCCTAAGGTGTAAATTATCGATAGTCCATATCTCGGAAACTATAAGAGATAATGCAATTTGGCAACCGGCAATGTAATTAGCATGCCGAATATTACTTGGAATGTGAATTGGAACGAAATCGCCAATAGGTAAGACCATTTTACAATTTGGGCCCAAGTTAGAAGCAGAGCCTAAGGTGTAAATTATCGATAGTCCATATCTCGGAAACTATAAGAGATAATTCAATTTGGCAACCGGCAATGTAATTAGCATGCCGAATATTACTTGGAATGTGAATTGGAACGAAATCGCCAATAGATAAGACCATTTTACAATTTGGGCCCAAGTTAGAAGCAGAGCCTAAGGTGTAAATTATCGATAGTCTATATCTCGGAAACTATAAGAGATAATGCAATTTGGCAACCGGCAATGTAATTAGCATGCCGAATATTACTTGGAACGAAATCGCCAATAGATAAGACCATTTTACAATTTGGGCCCAAGTTAGAAGCAGAGCCTAAGGTGTAAATTATCGATAGTCCATAACTCGGAAACTATAAGAGATAATGCAATTTGGCAACCGGCAATGTAATTAGCATGCCGAATATTACTTGGAATGTGAATTGGAACGAAATCGCCAATAGATAAGGCCATTTTACAATTTGGGCCCAAGTTAGAAGCAGAGCCTATGGTGTAAATTATCGATAGCCCATATCTCGGAAACTATAAGAGATAATGCAATTTGGCAACCGGCAATGTAATTAGCATGCCGAATATTACTTGGAATGTGACTTGGAACGAAATCGCCAATAGATAAGACCATTTTACAATTTGGGAGCAAGTTAGAAGCAGAGCCTAAGGTGTAAATTATCGATAGTCCATATCTCGGAAACTATAAGAGATAATGCAATTTGGCAACCGGCAATGTAATTAGCATGCCGAATATTACTTGGAATGTGAATTGGAACGAAATCGCCAATAGGTAAGACCATTTTACAATTTGGGCCCAAGTTAGAAGCAGAGCCTAAGGTGTAAATTATCGATAGTCCATATCTCGGAAACTATAAGAGATAATTCAATTTGGCAACCGGCAATGTAATTAGCATGCCGAATATTACTTGGAATGTGAATTGGAACGAAATCGCCAATAGATAAGACCATTTTACAATTTGGGCCCAAGTTAGAAGCAGAGCCTAAGGTGTAAATTATCGATAGTCCATATCTCTGAAACTATAAGAGATAATGCAATTTCGCAACCGGCAATGTAATTAGCATGCCGAATATTACTTGGAATGTGAATTGGAACGAAATCGCCAATAGATAAGACCATTTTACAATTTGGGCCCAAGTTAGAAGCAGAGCCTAAGGTGTAAATTATCGATAGTCCATATCACGGAAACTATAACAGATAATGCAATTTGGCAACCGGCAATGTAATTAGCATGCCGAATATTACTTGGAATGTGAATTGGAACGAAATCGCCAATAGATAAGACCATTTTACAATTTGGGCCCAAGTTAGAAGCAGAGCCTAAGGTGTAAATTATCGATAGTCCATATCTCGGAAACTATAAGAGATAATGCAATTTGGCAACCGGCAATGTAATTAGCATGCCGAATATTACTTGGAATGTGAATTGCAACTAAATCGCCAATAGATAAGACCATTTTACAATTTTGGCCTAAGTTAGAAGCAGAGCCTAAGGTGTAAATTATCGATAGTCCATATCTCGGAAACTATAAGAGATAATGCAATTTGGCAACCGGCAATGTAATTAGCATGCCGAATATTACTTGGAATGTGAATTGGAACGAAATCGCCAATAGATAAGACCATTTTACAATTTGGGCGCAAGTTAGAAGCAGAGCCTAAGGTGTAAATTATTGATAGTCCATATCTCGGAAACTATAAGAGATAATGCAATTTCGCAACCGGCAATGTAATTAGCATGCCGAATATCACTTGGAATGTGAATTGGGACGAAATCGCCAATAGATAAGACCATTTTACAATTTGGGCCCAAGTTAGAAGCAGAGCCTAAGGTGTAAATTATCGATAGTCCATATCTCGGAAACTATAAGAGATAATGCAATTTGGCAACCGGCAATGTAATTAGCATGCCGAATATTACTTGGAATGTGACTTGGAACGAAATCGCCAATAGATAAGACCATTTTACAATTTGGGAGCAAGTTAGAAGCAGAGCCTAAGGTGTAAATTATCGATAGTCCATATCTCGGAAACTATAAGAGATAATGCAATTTGGCAACCGGCAATGTAATTAGCATGCCGAATATTACTTGGAATGTGAATTGGAACGAAATCGCCAATAGGTAAGACCATTTTACAATTTGGGCCCAAGTTAGAAGCAGAGCCTAAGGTGTAAATTATCGATAGTCCATATCTCGGAAACTATAAGAGATAATTCAATTTGGCAACCGGCAATGTAATTAGCATGCCGAATATTACTTGGAATGTGAATTGGAACGAAATCGCCAATAGATAAGACCATTTTACAATTTGGGCCCAAGTTAGAAGCAGAGCCTAAGGTGTAAATTATCGATAGTCTATATCTCGGAAACTATAAGAGATAATGCAATTTGGCAACCGGCAATGTAATTAGCATGCCGAATATTACTTGGAACGAAATCGCCAATAGATAAGACCATTTTACAATTTGGGCCCAAGTTAGAAGCAGAGCCTAAGGTGTAAATTATCGATAGTCCATAACTCGGAAACTATAAGAGATAATGCAATTTGGCAACCGGCAATGTAATTAGCATGCCGAATATTACTTGGAATGTGAATTGGAACGAAATCGCCAATAGATAAGGCCATTTTACAATTTGGGCCCAAGTTAGAAGCAGAGCCTATGGTGTAAATTATCGATAGCCCATATCTCGGAAACTATAAGAGATAATGCAATTTGGCAACCGGCAATGTAATTAGCATGCCGAATATTACTTGGAATGTGAATTGGAACGAAATCGCCAATAGATAAGACCATTTTACAATTTGGGCCCAAGTTAGAAGCAGAGCCTAAGGTGTAAATTATCGATAGTCCATATCTCGGAAACTATAAGAGTTAATACAATTTGGCAACCGGCAATTTAATTAGCATGCCGAATATTACTTGGAATGTGAATTGGAACGAAATCGCCAATATATAAGACCATTTTACAATTTGGGCCCAAGTTAGAAGCAGAGCCTAAGGTGTAAATTATCGATAGTCCATATCTCGGAAACTATAAGAGATAATGCAATTTGGCAACCGGCAATGTAATTAGCATGCCGAATATTACTTGGAATGTGAATTGGAACGAAATCGCCAATAGGTAAGACCATTTTACAATTTGGGCCCAAGTTAGAAGCAGAGCCTAAGGTGTAAATTATCGATAGTCCATATCTCGGAAACTATAAGAGATAATTCAATTTGGCAACCGGCAATGTAATTAGCATGCCGAATATTACTTGGAATGTGAATTGGAACGAAATCGCCAATAGATAAGACCATTTTACAATTTGGGCCCAAGTTAGAAGCAGAGCCTAAGGTGTAAATTATCGATAGTCCATATCTCGGAAACTATAAGAGATAATGCAATTTGGCAACCGGCAATGTAATTAGCATGCCGAATATTACTTGGAATGTGAATTGGAACGAAATCGCCAATAGATAAGACCATTTTACAATTTGGGCCCAAGTTAGAAGCAGAGCCTAAGGTGTAAATTATCGATAGTCCATATCTCGGAAACTATAAGAGATAATGCAATTTGGCAATCGGCAATGTAATTAGCATGCCGAATATTACTTGGAATGTGGATTGGAACGAAATCGCCAATAGATAAGACCATTTTACAATTTGGGCCCAAGTTAGAAGCTGAGCCTAAGGTGTAAATTATTGATAGTCCATATCTCGGAAACTATAAGAGATAATGCAATTTCGCAACCGGCAATGTAATTAGCATGCCGAATATCACTTGGAATGTGAATTGGGACGAAATCGCCAATAGATAAGACCATTTTACAATTTGGGCCCAAGTTAGAAGCAGAGCCTAAGGTGTAAATTATCGATAGTCCATATCTCGGAAACTATAAGAGATAATGCAATTTGGCAACCGGCAATGTAATTAGCATGCCGAATATTACTTGGAATGTGAATTGGAACGAAATCGCCAATAGGTAAGACCATTTTACAATTTGGGCCCAAGTTAGAAGCAGAGCCTAAGGTGTAAATTATCGATAGTCCATATCTCGGAAACTATAAGAGGTAATTCAATTTGGCAACCGGCAATGTAATTAGCATGCCGAATATTACTTGGAATGTGAATTGGAACGAAATCGCCAATAGATAAGACCATTTTACAATTTGGGCCCAAGTTAGAAGCAGAGCCTAAGGTGTAAATTATCGATAGTCTATATCTCGGAAACTATAAGACATAATGCAATTTGGTAACCGGCAATGTAATTAGCATGCCGAATATTACTTGGAACGAAATCGCCAATATATAAGACCATTTTACAATTTGGGCCCAAGTTAGAAGCAGAGCCTAAGGTGTAAATTATCGATAGTCCATAACTCGGAAACTATAAGAGATAATGCAATTTGGCAACCGGCAATGTAATTAGCATGCCGAATATTACTTGGAATGTGAATTGGAACGAAATCGCCAATAGATAAGGCCATTTTACAATTTGGGCCCAAGTTAGAAGCAGAGCCTATGGTGTAAATTATCGATAGCCCATATCTCGGAAACTATAAGAGATAATGCAATTTGGCAACCGGCAATGTAATTAGCATGCCGAATATTACTTGGAATGTGAATTGGAACGAAATCGCCAATAGATAAGACCATTTTACAATTTGGGCCCAAGTTAGAAGCAGAGCCTAAGGTGTAAATTATCGATAGTCCATATCTCGGAAACTATAAGAGTTAATACAATTTGGCAACCGGCAATTTAATTAGCATGCCGAATATTACTTGGAATGTGAATTGGAACGAAATCGCCAATAGATAAGACCATTTTACAATTTGGGCCCAAGTTAGAAGCAGAGCCTAAGGTGTAAATTATCGATAGTCCATATCTCGGAAACTATAAGAGATAATGCAATTTGGCAACCGGCAATGTAATTAGCATGACGAATATTACTTGGAATGTGAATTGGAACGAAATTGCCAATAGATAAGACCATTTTACAATTTGGGCCCAAGTTAGAAGCAGAGCCTAAGGTGTAAATTATCGATAGTCCATATCTCTGAAACTATAAGAGATAATGCAATTTCGCAACCGGCAATGTAATTAGCATGCCGAATATTACTTGGAATGTGAATTGGGACGAAATCGCCAATAGATAAGGCCATTTTACAATTTGGGCCCAAGTTAGAAGCAGAGCCTAAGGTGTAAATTATCGATAGTCCATATCTCGGAAACTATAAGAGATAATGCAATTTGGCAACCGGCAATGTAATTAGCTTGCCGAATATTACTTGGAATGTGAATTGGAACGAAATCGCCAATAGATAAGACCATTTTACAATTTGGGCCCAAGTTAGAAGCAGAGCCTAAGGTGTAAATTATCGATAGTCCATATCTCTGAAACTATAAGAGATAATGCAATTTCGCAACCGGCAATGTAATTAGCATGCCGAATATTACTTGGAATGTGAATTGGAACGAAATCGCCAATAGATAAGACCATTTTACAATTTGGGCCCAAGTTAGAAGCAGAGCCTAAGGTGTAAATTATCGATAGTCCATATCACGGAAACTATAACAGATAATGCAATTTTGCAACCGGCAATGTAATTAGCATGCCGAATATTACTTGGAATGTGAATTGGAACGAAATCGCCAATAGATAAGACCATTTTACAATTTGGGCCCAAGTTAGAAGCAGAGCCTAAGGTGTAAATTATCGATAGTCCATATCTCGGAAACTATAAGAGATAATGCAATTTGGCAACCGGCAATGTAATTAGCATGCCGAATATTACTTGGAATGTGAATTGCAACTAAATCGCCAATAGATAAGACCATTTTACAATTTTGGCCTAAGTTAGAAGCAGAGCCTAAGGTGTAAATTATCGATAGTCCATATCTCGGAAACTATAAGAGATAATGCAATTTGGCAACCGGCAATGTAATTAGCATGCCGAATATTACTTGGAATGTGAATTGGAACGAAATCGCCAATAGATAAGACCATTTTACAATTTGGGCGCAAGTTAGAAGCAGAGCCTAAGGTGTAAATTATTGATAGTCCATATCTCGGAAACTATAAGAGATAATGCAATTTCGCAACCGGCAATGTAATTAGCATGCCGAATATCACTTGGAATGTGAATTGGGACGAAATCGCCAATAGATAAGACCATTTTACAATTTGGGCCCAAGTTAGAAGCAGAGCCTAAGGTGTAAATAATCGATAGTCCATATCTCGGAAACTATAAGAGATAATGCAATTTGGCAACCGGCAATGTAATTAGCATGCCGAATATTACTTGGAATGTGACTTGGAACGAAATCGCCAATAGATAAGACCATTTTACAATTTGGGAGCAAGTTAGAAGCAGAGCCTAAGGTGTAAATTATCGATAGTCCATATCTCGGAAACTATAAGAGATAATGCAATTTGGCAACCGGCAATGTAATTAGCATGCCGAATATTACTTGGAATGTGAATTGGAACGAAATCGCCAATAGGTAAGACCATTTTACAATTTGGGCCCAAGTTAGAAGCAGAGCCTAAGGTGTAAATTATCGATAGTCCATATCTCGGAAACTATAAGAGATAATTCAATTTGGCAACCGGCAATGTAATTAGCATGCCGAATATTACTTGGAATGTGAATTGGAACGAAATCGCCAATAGATAAGACCATTTTACAATTTGGGCCCAAGTTAGAAGCAGAGCCTAAGGTGTAAATTATCGATAGTCTATATCTCGGAAACTATATGAGATAATGCAATTTGGCAACCGGCAATGTAATTAGCATGCCGAATATTACTTGGAACGAAATCGCCAATAGATAAGACCATTTTACAATTTGGGCCCAAGTTAGAAGCAGAGCCTAAGGTGTAAATTATCGATAGTCCATAACTCGGAAACTATAAGAGATAATGCAATTTGGCAACCGGAAATGTAATTAGCATGCCGAATATTACTTGGAATGTGAATTGGAACGAAATCGCCAATAGATAAGGCCATTTTACAATTTGGGCCCTAGTTAGAAGCAGAGCCTATGGTGTAAATTATCGATAGCCCATATCTCGGAAACTATAAGAGATAATGCAATTTGGCAACCGGCAATGTAATTAGCATGCCGAATATTACTTGGAATGTGAATTGGAACGAAATCGCCAATAGATAAGACCATTTTACAATTTGGGCCCAAGTTAGAAGCAGAGCCTAAGGTGTAAATTATCGATAGTCCATATCTCGGAAACTATAAGAGATAATGCAATTTGGCAACCGGCAATGTAATTAGCATGCCGAATATTACTTGGAATGTGAATTGGAACGAAATCGCCAATAGGTAAGACCATTTTACAATTTGGGCCCAAGTTAGAAGCAGAGCCTAAGGTGTAAATTATCGATAGTCCATATCTCGGAAACTATAAGAGATAATGCAATTTGGCAACCGGCAATGTAATTAGCATGCCGAATATTACTTGGAATGTGAATTGGAACGAAATCGCCAATAGGTAAGACCATTTTACAATTTGGGCCCAAGTTAGAAGCAGAGCCTAAGGTGTAAATTATCGATAGTCCATATCTCGGAAACTATAAGAGATAATTCAATTTGGCAACCGGCAATGTAATTAGCATGCCGAATATTACTTGGAATGTGAATTGGAACGAAATCGCCAATAGATAAGACCATTTTACAATTTGGGCCCAAGTTAGAAGCAGAGCCTAAGGTGTAAATTATCGATAGTCTATATCTCGGAAACTATATGAGATAATGCAATTTGGCAACCGGCAATGTAATTAGCATGCCGAATATTAAGGTTCGTCCATCGATCGATGGACGAACTTGGAACGAAATCGCCAATAGATAAGACCATTTTACAATTTGGGCCCAAGTTAGAAGCAGAGCCTAAGGTGTAAATTATCGATAGTCCATAACTCGGAAACTATAAGAGATAATGCAATTTGGCAACCGGCAATGTAATTAGCATGCCGAATATTACTTGGAATGTGAATTGGAACGAAATCGCCAATAGATAAGGCCATTTTACAATTTGGGCCCAAGTTAGAAGCAGAGCCTATGGTGTAAATTATCGATAGCCCATATCTCGGAAACTATAAGAGATAATGCAATTTGGCAACCGGCAATGTAATTAGCATGCCGAATATTACTTGGAATGTGAATTGGAACGAAATCGCCAATAGATAAGACCATTTTACAATTTGGGCCCAAGTTAGAAGCAGAGCCTAAGGTGTAAATTATCGATAGTCCATATCTCGGAAACTATAAGAGTTAATACAATTTGGCAACCGGCAATTTAATTAGCATGCCGAATATTACTTGGAATGTGAATTGGAACGAAATCGCCAATATATAAGACCATTTTACAATTTGGGCCCAAGTTAGAAGCAGAGCCTAAGGTGTAAATTATCGATAGTCCATATCTCGGAAACTATAAGAGATAATGCAATTTGGCAACCGGCAATGTAATTAGCATGACGAATATCACTTGGAATGTGAATTGGAACGAAATTGCCAATAGATAAGACCATTTTACAATTTGGGCCCAAGTTAGAAGCAGAGCCTAAGGTGTAAATTATCGATAGTCCATATCTCTGAAACTATAAGAGATAATGCAATTTCGCAACCGGCAATGTAATTAGCATGCCGAATATTACTTGGAATGTGAATTGGGACGAAATCGCCAATAGATAAGGCCATTTTACAATTTGGGCCCAAGTTAGAAGCAGAGCCTAAGGTGTAAATTATCGATAGTCCATATCTCGGAAACTATAAGAGATAATGCAATTTGGCAACCGGCAATGTAATTAGCATGCCGAATATTACTTGGAATGTGAATTGGAACGAAATCGCCAATAGATAAGACCATTTTACAATTTGGGTCCAAGTTAGAAGCAGAGCCTAAGGTGTAAATTATTGATAGTCCATATCTCGGAAACTATAAGAGATAATGCAATTTCGCAACCGGCAATGTAATTAGCATGCCGAATATTACTAGGAGTGTGAATTGGAACGAAATCGCCAATAGATAAGACCATTTTACAATTTGGGTCCAAGTTAGAAGCAGAGCCTAAGGTGTAAATTATCGATAGTCCATATCTCGGAAACTATAAGAGATAATGCAATTTGGCAACCGGCAATGTAATTAGCATGCCGAATATTACTTGGAATGTGAATTGGAACGAAATCGCCAATAGATAAGACCATTTTACAATTTGGGCCCAAGTTAGAAGCAGAGCCTAAGGTGTAAATTATCGATAGTCCATATCTCGGAAACTATAAGAGATAATGCAATTTGGCAACCGGCAATGTAATTAGCATGCCGAATATTACTTGGAATGTGAATTGGAACGAAATCGCCAATAGATAAGACCATTTTACAATTTGGACCCAAGTTAGAAGCAGAGCCTAAGGTGTAAATTATTGATAGTCCATATCTCGGAAACTATAAGAGATAATGCAATTTCGCAACCGGCAATGTAATTAGCATGCCGAATATCACTTGGAATGTGAATTGGGACGAAATCGCCAATAGATAAGACCATTTTACAATTTGGGCCCAAGTTAGAAGCAGAGCCTAAGGTGTAAATTATCGATAGTCCATATCTCGGAAACTATAAGAGATAATGCAATTTCGCAACCGGCAATGTAATTAGCATGCCGAATATCACTTGGAATGTGAATTGGGACGAAATCGCCAATAGATAAGACCATTTTACAATTTGGGCCCAAGTTAGAAGCAGAGCCTAAGGTGTAAATTATCGATAGTCCATATCTCGGAAACTATAAGAGATAATGCAATTTGGCAACCGGCAATGTAATTAGCATGCCGAATATTACTTGGAATGTGAATTGTAACGAAATCGCCAATAGATAAGACCATTTTACAATTTGGACCCAAGTTAGAAGCAGAGCCTAAGGTGTAAATTATTGATAGTCCATATCTCGGAAACTATAAGAGATAATGCAATTTCGCAACCGGCAATGTAATTAGCATGCCGAATATCACTTGGAATGTGAATTGGGACGAAATCGCCAATAGATAAGACCATTTTACAATTTGGGCCCAAGTTAGAAGCAGAGCCTAAGGTGTAAATTATCGATAGTCCATATCTCGGAAACTATAAGAGATAATGCAATTTGGCAACCGGCAATGTAATTAGCATGCCGAATATTACTTGGAATGTGAATTGGAACGAAATCGCCAATAGATAAGACCATTTTACAATTTGGGCCCAAGTTAGAAGCAGAGCCTAAGGTGTAATTTATCGATAGTCCATATCTCGGAAACTATAAGAGATAATGCAATTTGGCAATCGGCAATGTAATTAGCATGCCGAATATTACTTGGAATGTGGATTGGAACGAAATCGCCAATAGATAAGACCATTTTACAATTTGGGCCCAAGTTAGAAGCTGAGCCTAAGGTGTAAATTATTGATAGTCCATATCTCGGAAACTATAAGAGATAATGCAATTTCGCAACCGGCAATGTAATTAGCATGCCGAATATCACTTGGAATGTGAATTGGGACGAAATCGCCAATAGATAAGACCATTTTACAATTTGGGCCCAAGTTAGAAGCAGAGCCTAAGGTGTAAATTATCAATAGTCCATATCTCGGAAACTATAAGAGATAATGCAATTTGGCAACCGGCAATGTAATTAGCATGCCGAATATTACTTGGAATGTGAATTGGAACGAAATCGCCAATAGGTAAGACCATTTTACAATTTGGGCCCAAGTTAGAAGCAGAGCCTAAGGTGTAAATTATCGATAGTCCATATCTCGGAAACTATAAGAGATAATTCAATTTGGCAACCGGCAATGTAATTAGCATGCCGAATATTACTTGGAATGTGAATTGGAACGAAATCGCCAATAGATAAGACCATTTTACAATTTGGGCACAAGTTAGAAGCAGAGCCTAAGGTGTAAATTATCGATAGTCCATATCTCGGAAACTATAAGAGATAATGCAATTTGGCAACCGGCAATGTAATTAGCATGCCGAATATTACTTGGAATGTGAATTGGAACGAAATCGCCAATAGATAAGACGATTTTACAATTTGGGCCCAAGTTAGAAGCAGAGCCTAAGGTGTAAATTATCGATAGTCCATATCTCGGAAACTATAAGAAATAATGCAATTTGGCAACCGGCAATGTAATTAGCATGCCGAATATTACTTGGAATGTGAATTGGAACGAAATCGCCAATAGATAAGACCATTTTACAATTTGGGCCCAAGTTAGAAGCAGAGCCTAAGGTGTAAATTATCGATAGTCCATATCTCGGAAACTATAAGAGATAATGCAATTTGGCAACCGGCAATGTAATTAGCATGCCGAATATTACTTGGAATGTGAATTGGAACGAAATCGCCAATAGATAAGGCCATTTTACAATTTGGGCCCAAGTTAGAAGCAGAGCCTAAGGTGTAAATTAACGATAGTTAATATCTCGGAAACTATAAGAGATAATGCAATTTGGCAACCGGCAATGTAATTAGCATGCCGAATATTACTTGGAATGTGAATTGGAACGAAATCGCCAATAGATAAGACCATTTTACAATTTGTTCCCGAGTTAGAAG
Organism: Rhynchophorus ferrugineus; assembly: GCF_030347505.1. Lineage (NCBI taxonomy): Eukaryota > Metazoa > Arthropoda > Insecta > Coleoptera > Curculionidae > Rhynchophorus > Rhynchophorus ferrugineus. Next base: position 59,682 of record NW_027472944.1, on the reverse strand, counting down.
CAGAGCCTAAGGTGTAAATTATCGATAGTCCATATCTCGGAAACTATAAAAGATAATGCAATTTGGCAACCGGCAATGTAATTAGCATGCCGAATATTACTTGGAATGTGAATTGGAACGAAATCGCCAATAGATAAGGCCATTTTACAATTTGGGCCCAAGTTAGAAGCAGAGCCTAAGGTGTAAATTATCGATAGTCCATATCTCGGAAACTATAAGAGATAATGCAATTTGGCAACCGGCAATGTAATTAGCATGCCGAATATTACTTGGAATGTGAATTGGAACGAAATCGCCAATAGATAAGACCATTTTACAATTTGGGCCCAAGTTAGAAGCAGAGCCTAAGGTGTAAATTATCGATAGTCCATATCTCGGAAACTATAAGAGATAATGCAATTTGGCAACCGGCAATGTAATTAGCATGCCGAATATTTCTTGGAATGTGAATTGGAACGAAATCGCCAATAGATAAGACCATTTTACAATTTGGACCCAAGTTAGAAGCAGAGCCTAAGGTGTAAATTATTGATAGTCCATATCTCGGAAACTATAAGAGATAATGCAATTTCGCAACCGGCAATGTAATTAGCACGCCGAATATCACTTGGAATGTGAATTGGGACGAAATCGCCAATAGATAAGACCATTTTACAATTTGGGCCCAAGTTAGAAGCAGAGCCTAAGGTGTAAATTATCGATAGTCCATATCTCGGAAACTATAAGAGATAATGCAATTTGGCAACCGGCAATGTAATTAGCATGCCGAATATTACTTGGAATGTGAATTGGAACGAAATCGCCAATAGATAAGACCATTTTACAATTTGGGCCCAAGTTAGAAGCAGAGCCTAAGGTGTAAATTATCGATAGTCCATATCTCGGAAACTATAAGAGATAATGCAATTTGGCAACCGGCAATGTAATTTGCATGCCGAATATTACTTGGAATGTGAATTGGAACGAAATCGCCAATAGATAAGACCATTTTACAATTTGGGAGCAAGTTAGAAGCAGAGCCTAAGGTGTAAATTATCGATAGTCCATATCTCGGAAACTATAAGAGATAATGCAATTTGGCAACCGGCAATGTAATTAGCATGCCGAATATTACTTGGAATGTGAATTGGAACGAAATCGCCAATAGATAAGACCATTTTACAATTTGGGCCCAAGTTAGAAGCAGAGCCTAAGGTGTAAATTATCGATAGTCCATATCTCGGAAACTATAAGAGATAATGCAATTTGGCAACCGGCAATGTAATTAGCATGCCGAATATTACTTGGACTGTGAATTGGAACGAAATCGCCAATAGATAAGACCATTTTACAATTTGGGCCCAAGTTAGAAGCAGAGCCTAAGGTGTAAATTATCGATAGTCCATATCTCGGAAACTATAAGAGATAATGCAATTTGGCAACCGGCAATGTAATTAGCATGCCGAATATTTCTTGGAATGTGAATTGGAACGAAATCGCCAATAGATAAGACCATTTTACAATTTGGACCCAAGTTAGAAGCAGAGCCTAAGGTGTAAATTATTGATAGTCCATATCTCGGAAACTATAAGAGATAATGCAATTTCGCAACCGGCAATGTAATTAGCATGCCGAATATCACTTGGAATGTGAATTGGGACGAAATCGCCAATATATAAGACCATTTTACAATTTGGGCCCAAGTTAGAAGCAGAGCCTAAGGTGTAAATTATCGATAGTCCATATCTCGGAAACTATAAGAGATAATGCAATTTGGCAACCGGCAATGTAATTAGCATGCCGAATATTACTTGGAATGTGAATTGGAACGAAATCGCCAATAGATAAGACCATTTTACAATTTGGGCCCAAGTTAGAAGCAGAGCCTAAGGTGTAAATTATCGATAGTCCATATCTCGGAAACTATAAGAGATAATGCAATTTGGCAACCGGCAATGTAATTAGCATGCCGAATATTACTTGGAATGTGAATTGGAACGAAATCGCCAATAGATAAGACCATTTTACAATTTGGGCCCAAGTTAGAAGCAGAGCCTAAGGTGTAAATAATCGATAGTCCATATCTCGGAAACTATAAGAGATAATGCAATTTGGCAACCGGCAATGTAATTAGCATGCTGAATATTACTTGGAATGTGAATTGGAACGAAATCGCCAATAGATAAGACCATTTTACAATTTGGACCCAAGTTAGAAGCAGAGCCTAAGGTGTAAATTATTGATAGTCCATATCTCGGAAACTATAAGAGATAATGCAATTTCGCAACCGGCAATGTAATTAGCATGCCGAATATCACTTGGAATGTGAATTGGGACGAAATCGCCAATAGATAAGACCATTTTACAATTTGGGCCCAAGTTAGAAGCAGAGCCTAAGGTGTAAATTATCGATAGTCCATATCTCGGAAACTATAAGAGATAATGCAATTTGGCAACCGGCAATGTAATTTGCATGCCGAATATTACTTGGAATGTGAATTGGAACGAAATCGCCAATAGATAAGACCATTTTACAATTTGGGAGCAAGTTAGAAGCAGAGCCTAAGGTGTAAATTATCGATAGTCCATATCTCGGAAACTATAAGAGATAATGCAATTTGGCAACCGGCAATGTAATTAGCATGCCGAATATTACTTGGATTGTGAATTGGAACGAAATCGCCAATAGATAAGACCATTTTACAATTTGGGCCCAAGTTAGAAGCAGAGCCTATGGTGTAAATTATCGATAGTCCATATCTCGGAAACTATAAGAGATAATGCAATTTGGCAACCGGCAATGTAATTAGCATGCCCAATATTACTTGGAATGTGAATTGGAACGAAATCGCCAATAGATAAGACCATTTTACAATTTGGGCCCAAGTTAGAAGCAGAGCCTAAGGTGTAAATTATCGATAGTCCATATCTCGGAAATTATAAGAGATAATTCAATTTGGCAACCGGCAATGTAATTAGCATGCCGAATATTACTTGGAATGTGAATTGGAACGAAATCGCCAATAGATAAGACCATTTTACAATTTGGGCCCAAGTTAGAAGCAGAGCCTAAGGTGTAAATTATCGATAGTCCATATCTCGGAAACTATAAGAGATAATGCAATTTGGCAACCGGCAATGTAATTAGCATGCCGAATATTACTTGGAATGTGAATTGGAACGAAATCGCCAATAGATAAGACCATTTTACAATTTGGGAGCAAGTTAGAAGCAGAGCCTAAGGTGTAAATTATCGATAGTCCATATCTCGGAAACTATAAGAGATAATGCAATTTGGCAACCGGCAATGTAATTAGCATGCCGAATATTACTTGGAATGTGAATTGGAACGAAATCGCCAATAGATAAGACCATTTTACAATTTGGGCCCAAGTTAGAAGCAGAACCTATGGTGTAAATTATCGATAGTCCATATCTCGGAAACTATAAGAGATAATGCAATTTGGCAACCGGCAATGTAATTAGCATGCCGAATATTACTTGGAATGTGAATTGGAACGAAATCGCCAATAGATAAGACCATTTTACAATTTGGGCCCAAGTTAGAAGTAGAGCCTAAGGTGTAAATTATCGATAGTCCATATCTCGGAAACTATAAGAGATAATGCAATTTGGCAACCGGCAATGTAATTAGCATGCCGAATATTACTTGGAATGTGAATTGGAACGAAATCGCCAATAGATAAGACCATTTTACAATTTGGGCCCAAGTTAGAAGCAGAGCCTAAGGTGTAAATTATCGATAGTCCATATCTCGGAAACTATAAGAGATAATGCAATTTGGCAACCGGCAATGTAATTAGCATGCCGAATATTACTTGGAATGTGAATTGGAACGAAATCGCCAATAGATAAGACCATTTTACAATTTGGGCCCAAGTTAGAAGCAGAGCCTAAGGTGTAAATTATTGATAGTCCATATCTCGGAAACTATAAGAGATAATGCAATTTCGCAACCGGCAATGTAATTAGCATGCCGAATATCACTTGGAATGTGAATTGGGACGAAATCGCCAATAGATAAGACCATTTTACAATTTGGGCCCAAGTTAGAAGCAGAGCCTAAGGTGTAAATTATCGATAGTCCATATCTCGGAAACTATAAGAGATAATGCAATTTGGCAACCGGCAATGTAATTAGCATGCCGAATATTACTTGGAATGTGAATTGGAACGAAATCGCCAATAGATAAGACCATTTTACAATTTGGGCCCAAGTTAGAAGCAGAGCCTAAGGTGTAAATTATCGATAGTCCATATCTCGGAAACTATAAGAGATAATGCAATTTGGCAACCGGCAATGTAATTAGCATGCCGAATATTACTTGGAATGTGAATTGGAACGAAATCGCCAATAGATAAGACCATTTTACAATTTGGGCCCAAGTTTGAAGCAGAGCCTAAGGTGTAAATTATCGATAGTCCATATCTCGGAAACTATAAGAGATAATGCAATTTCGCAACCGGCAATGTAATTAGCATGCCGAATATTACTTGGAGTGTGAATTGGAACGAAATCGCCAATAGATAAGACCATTTTACAATTTGGGCCCAAGTTAGAAGCAGAGCCTAAGGTGTAAATTATCGATAGTCCATATCTCGGAAACTATAAGAGATAATGCAATTTGGCAACCGGCAATGTAATTAGCATGCCCAATATAACTTGGAATGTGAATTGGAACGAAATCGCCAATAGATAAGACCATTTTACAATTTGGGCCCAAGTTAGAAGCAGAGCCTAAGGTGTAAATTATCGATAGTCCATATCACGGAAACTATAACAGATAATGCAATTTGGCAACCGGCAATGTAATTAGCATGCCGAATATTACTTGGAATGTGAATTGGAACGAAATCGCCAATAGATAAGACCATTTTACAATTTGGGCCCAAGTTAGAAGCAGAGCCTAAGGTGTAAATTATCGATAGTCCATATCTCGGAAACTATAAGAGATAATGCAATTTGGCAACCGTCAATGTAATTAGCATGCCGAATATTACTTGGAATGTGAATTGCAACTAAATCGCCAATAGATAAGACCATTTTACAATTTTGGCCTAAGTTAGAAGCAGAGCCTAAGGTGTAAATTATCGATAGTCCATATCTCGGAAACTATAAGAGATAATGCAATTTGGCAACCGGCAATGTAATTAGCATGCCGAATATTACTTGGAATGTGAATTGGAACGAAATCGCCAATAGATAAGACCATTTTACAATTTGGGCGCAAGTTAGAAGCAGAGCCTAAGGTGTAAATTATTGATAGTCCATATCTCGGAAACTATAAGAGATAATGCAATTTCGCAACCGGCAATGTAATTAGCATGCCGAATATCACTTGGAATGTAAATTGGGACGAAATCGCCAATAGATAAGACCATTTTACAATTTGGGCCCAAGTTAGAAGCAGAGCCTAAGGTGTAAATTATCGATAGTCCATATCTCGGAAACTATAAGAGATAATGCAATTTGGCAACCGGCAATGTAATTAGCATGCCGAATATTACTTGGAATGTGAATTGGAACGAAATCGCCAATAGATAAGACCATTTTACAATTTGGGAGCAAGTTAGAAGCAGAGCCTAAGGTGTAAATTATCGATAGTCCATATCTCGGAAACTATAAGAGATAATGCAATTTCGCAACCGGCAATGTAATTAGCATGCCTAATATTACTTGGAATGTGAATTGGAACGAAATCGCCAATAGGTAAGACCATTTTACAATTTGGGCCCAAGTTAGAAGCAGAGCCTAAGGTGTAAATTATCGATAGTCCATATCTCGGAAACTATAAGAGATAATTCAATTTGGCAACCGGCAATGTAATTAGCATGCCGAATATTACTTGGAATGTGAATTGAAACGAAATCGCCAATAGATAAGACCATTTTACAATTTGGGCCCAAGTTAGAAGCAGAGCCTAAGGTGTAAATTATCGATAGTCTATATCTCGGAAACTATAAGAGATAATGCAATTTGGCAACCGGCAATGTAATTAGCATGCCGAATATTACTTGGAACGAAATCGCCAATAGATAAGACCATTTTACAATTTGGGCCCAAGTTAGAAGCAGAGCCTAAGGTGTAAATTATCGATAGTCCATAACTCGGAAACTATAAGAGATAATGCAATTTGGCAACCGGCAATGTAATTAGCATGCCGAATATTACTTGGAATGTGAATTGGAACGAAATCGCCAATAGATAAGGCCATTTTACAATTTGGGCCCAAGTTAGAAGCAGAGCCTATGGTGTAAATTATCGATAGCCCATATCTCGGAAACTATAAGAGATAATGCAATTTGGCAACCGGCAATGTAATTAGCATGCCGAATATTACTTGGAATGTGAATTGGAACGAAATCGCCAATAGATAAGACCATTTTACAATTTGGGCCCAAGTTAGAAGCAGAGCCTAAGGTGTAAATTATCGATAGTCCATATTTCGGAAACTATAAGAGTTAATACAATTTGGCAACCGGCAATTTAATTAGCATGCCGAATATTACTTGGAATGTGAATTGGAACGAAATCGCCAATAGATAAGACCATTTTACAATTTGGGCCCAAGTTAGAAGCAGAGCCTAAGGTGTAAATTATCGATAGTCCATATCTCGGAAACTATAAGAGATAATGCAATTTGGCAACCGGCAATGTAATTAGCATGACGAATATTACTTGGAATGTGAATTGGAACGAAATTGCCAATAGATAAGACCATTTTACAATTTGGGCCCAAGTTAGAAGCAGAGCCTAAGGTGTAAATTATCGATAGTCCATATCTCTGAAACTATAAGAGATAATGCAATTTCGCAACCGGCAATGTAATTAGCATGCCGAATATTACTTGGAATGTGAATTGGGACGAAATCGCCAATAGATAAGGCCATTTTACAATTTGGGCCCAAGTTAGAAGCAGAGCCTAAGGTGTAAATTATCGATAGTCCATATCTCGGAAACTATAAGAGATAATGCAATTTGGCAACCGGCAATGTAATTAGCATGCCGAATATTACTTGGAATGTGAATTGGAACGAAATCGCCAATAGATAAGACCATTTTACAATTTGGGTCCAAGTTAGAAGCAGAGCCTAAGGTGTAAATTATTGATAGTCCATATCTCGGAAACTATAAGAGATAATGCAATTTCGCAACCGGCAATGTAATTAGCATGCCGAATATTACTAGGAGTGTGAATTGGAACGAAATCGCCAATAGATAAGACCATTTTACAATTTGGGTCCAAGTTAGAAGCAGAGCCTAAGGTGTAAATTATCGATAGTCCATATCTCGGAAACTATAAGAGATAATGCAATTTGGCAACCGGCAATGTAATTAGCATGCCGAATATTACTTGGAATGTGAATTGGAACGAAATCGCCAATAGATAAGACCATTTTACAATTTGGGCCCAAGTTAGAAGCAGAGCCTAAGGTGTAAATTATCGATAGTCCATATCTCGGAAACTATAAGAGATAATGCAATTTGGCAACCGGCAATCTAATTAGCATGCCGAATATTACTTGGAATGTGAATTGGAACGAAATCGCCAATAGATAAGACCATTTTACAATTTGGGAGCAAGTTAGAAGCAGAGCCTAAGGTGTAAATTATCGATAGTCCATATCTCGGAAACTATAAGAGATAATGCAATTTCGCAACCGGCAATGTAATTAGCATGCCGAATATCACTTGGAATGTGAATTGGGACGAAATCGCCAATAGATAAGACCATTTTACAATTTGGGCCCAAGTTAGAAGCAGAGCCTAAGGTGTAAATTATCGATAGTCCATATCTCGGAAACTATAAGAGATAATGCAATTTGGCAACCGGCAATGTAATTAGCATGCCGAATATTACTTGGAATGTGAATTGGAACGAAATCGCCAATAGATAAGACCATTTTACAATTTGGGAGCAAGTTAGAAGCAGAGCCTAAGGTGTAAATTATCGATAGTCCATATCTCGGAAACTATAAGAGATAATGCAATTTGGCAACCGGCAATGTAATTAGCATGCCGAATATTACTTGGAGTGTGAATTGGAACGAAATCGCCAATAGATAAGACCATTTTACAATTTGGGCCCAAGTTAGAAGCAGAACCTATGGTGTAAATTATCGATAGTCCATATCTCGGAAACTATAAGAGATAATGCAATTTGGCAACCGGCAATGTAATTAGCATGCCGAATATTACTTGGAATGTGAATTGGAACGAAATCGCCAATAGATAAGACCATTTTACAATTTGGGCCCAAGTTAGAAGCAGAGCCTAAGGTGTAAATTATCGATAGTCCATATCTCGGAAACTATAAGAGATAATGCAATTTGGCAACCGGCAATGTAATTAGCATGCCGAATATTACTTGGAATGTGAATTGGAACGAAATCGCCAATAGATAAGACCATTTTACAATTTGGGCCCAAGTTAGAAGCAGAGCCTAAGGTGTAAATTATCGATAGTCCATATCTCGGAAACTATAAGAGATAATGCAATTTGGCAACCGGCAATGTAATTAGCATGCCGAATATTACTTGGAATGTGAATTGGAACGAAATCGCCAATAGATAAGACCATTTTACAATTTGGGCCCAAGTTAGAAGCAGAGCCTAAGGTGTAAATTATTGATAGTCCATATCTCGGAAACTATAAGAGATAATGCAATTTCGCAAACGGCAATGTAATTAGCATGCCGAATATCACTTGGAATGTGAATTGGGACGAAATCGCCAATAGATAAGACCATTTTACAATTTGGGCCCAAGTTAGAAGCAGAGCCTAAGGTGTTAATTATCGATAGTCCATATCTCGGAAACTATAAGAGATAATGCAATTTGGCAACCGGCAATGTAATTAGCATGCCGAATATTACTTGGAATGTGAATTGGAACGAAATCGCCACTAGATAAGACCATTTTACAATTTGGGCCCAAGTTAGAAGCAGAGCCTAAGGTGTAAATTATCGATAGTCCATATCTCGGAAACTATAAGAGATAATGCAATTTGGCAACCGGCAATGTAATTACCATGCCGAATATTACTTGGAATGTGAATTGGAACGAAATCGCCAATAGATAAGACCATTTTACAATTTGGGCCCAAGTTAGAAGCAGAGCCTAAGGTGTAAATAATCGATAGTCCATATCTCGGAAACTATAAGAGATAATGCAATTTGGCAACCGGCAATGTAATTAGCATGCCGAATATTACTTGGAATGTGAATTGGAACGAAATCGCCAATAGATAAGACCATTTTACAATTTGGACCCAAGTTAGAAGCAGAGCCTAAGGTGTAAATTATTGATAGTCCATGTCTCGGAAACTATAAGAGATAATGCAATTTCGCAACCGGCAATGTAATTAGCATGCCGAATATCACTTGGAATGTGAATTGGGACGAAATCGCCAATAGATAAGACCATTTTACAATTTGGGCCCAAGTTAGAAGCAGAGCCTAAGGTGTAAATTATCGATAGTCCATATCTCGGAAACTATAAGAGATAATGCAATTTGGCAACCGGCAATGTTATTAGCATGCCGAATATTACTTGGAATGTGAATTGGAACGAAATCGCCAATAGATAAGACCATTTTACAATTTGGACCCAAGTTAGAAGCAGAGCCTAAGGTGTAAATTATTGATAGTCCATATCTCGGAAACTATAAGAGATAATGCAATTTCGCAACCGGCAATGTAATTAGCATGCCGAATATCACTTGGAATGTGAATTGGGACGAAATCGCCAATAGATAAGACCATTTTACAATTTGGGCCCAAGTTAGAAGCAGAGCCTAAGGTGTAAATTATCGATAGTCCATATCTCGGAAACTATAAGAGATAATGCAATTTGGCAACCGGCAATGTAATTAGCATGCCGAATATTACTTGGAATGTGAATTGGAACGAAATCGCCAATAGATAAGACCATTTTACAATTTGGGCCTAAGTAAGAAGCAGAGCCTAAGGTGTAAATAATCGATAGTCCATATCTCGGAAACTATAAGAGATAATGCAATTTGGCAATCGGCAATGTAATTAGCATGCCGAATATTACTTGGAATGTGGATTGGAACGAAATCGCCAATAGATAAGACCATTTAACAATTTGGGCCCAAGTTAGAAGCTGAGCCTAAGGTGTAAATTATTGATAGTCCATATCTCGGAAACTATAAGAGATAATGCAATTTCGCAACCGGCAATGTAATTAGCATGCCGAATATCACTTGGAATGTGAATTGGGACGAAATCGCCAATAGATAAGACCATTTTACAATTTGGGCCCAAGTTAGAAGCAGAGCCTAAGGTGTAAATTATCGATAGTCCATATCTCGGAAACTATAAGAGATAATGCAATTTGGCAACCGGCAATGTAATTAGCATGCCGAATATTACTTGGAATGTGAATTGGAACGAAATCGCCAATAGGTAAGACCATTTTACAATTTGGGCCCAAGTTAGAAGCAGAGCCTAAGGTGTAAATTATCGATAGTCCATATCTCGGAAACTATAAGAGATAATTCAATTTGGCAACCGGCAATGTAATTAGCATGCCGAATATTACTTGGAATGTGAATTGGAACGAAATCGCCAATAGATAAGACCATTTTACAATTTGGGCCCAAGTTAGAAGCAGAGCCTAAGGTGTAAATTATCGATAGTCTATATCTCGGAAACTATAAGAGATAATGCAATTTGGCAACCGGCAATGTAATTAGCATGCCGAATATTACTTGGAACGAAATCGCCAATAGATAAGACCATTTTACAATTTGGGCCCAAGTTAGAAGCAGAGCCTAAGGTGTAAATTATCGATAGTCCATAACTCGGAAACTATAAGAGATAATGCAATTTGGCAACCGGCAATGTAATTAGCATGCCGAATATTACTTGGAATGTGAATTGGAACGAAATCGCCAATAGATAAGGCCATTTTACAATTTGGGCCCAAGTTAGAAGCAGAGCCTATGGTGTAAATTATCGATAGCCCATATCTCGGAAACTATAAGAGATAATGCAATTTGGCAACCGGCAATGTAATTAGCATGCCGAATATTACTTGGAATGTGAATTGGAACGAAATCGCCAATAGATAAGACCATTTTACAATTTGGGCCCAAGTTAGAAGCAGAGCCTAAGGTGTAAATTATCGATAGTCCATATCTCGGAAACTATAAGAGTTAATACAATTTGGCAACCGGCAATTTAATTAGCATGCCGAATATTACTTGGAATGTGAATTGGAACGAAATCGCCAATAGATAAGACCATTTTACAATTTGGGCCCAAGTTAGAAGCAGAGCCTAAGGTGTAAATTATCGATAGTCCATATCTCGGAAACTATAAGAGATAATGCAATTTGGCAACCGGCAATGTAATTAGCATGCCGAATATTACTTGGAATGTGAATTGGAACGAAATCGCCAATAGATAAGACCATTTTACAATTTGGGCCCAAGTTAGAAGCAGAGCCTAAGGTGTAAATTATCGATAGTCCATATCTCGGAAACTATAAGAGATAATGCAATTTGGCAACCGGCAATGTAATTAGCATGCCGAATATTACTTGGAATGTGAATTGCAACTAAATCGCCAATAGATAAGACCATTTTACAATTTTGGCCTAAGTTAGAAGCAGAGCCTAAGGTGTAAATTATCGATAGTCCATATCTCGGAAACTATAAGAGATAATGCAATTTGGCAACCGGCAATGTAATTAGCATGCCGAATATTACTTGGAATGTGAATTGGGACGAAATCGCCAATAGATAAGACCATTTTACAATTTGGGCCCAAGTTAGAAGCAGAGCCTAAGGTGTAAATTATCGATAGTCCATATCTCGGAAACTATAAGAGATAATGCAATTTGGCAACCGGCAATGTAATTAGCATGCCGAATATTACTTGGAATGTGAATTGGAACGAAATCGCCAATAGATAAGACCATTTTACAATTTGGGAGCAAGTTAGAAGCAGAGCCTAAGGTGTAAATTATCGATAGTCCATATCTCGGAAACTATAAGAGATAATGCAATTTGGCAACCGGCAATGTAATTAGCATGCCGAATATTACTTGGAATGTGAATTGGAACGAAATCGCCAATAGGTAAGACCATTTTACAATTTGGGCCCAAGTTAGAAGCAGAGCCTAAGGTGTAAATTATCGATAGTCCATATCTCGGAAACTATAAGAGATAATTCAATTTGGCAACCGGCAATGTAATTAGCATGCCGAATATTACTTGGAATGTGAATTGGAACGAAATCGCCAATAGATAAGGCCATTTTACAATTTGGGCCCAAGTTAGAAGCAGAGCCTATGGTGTAAATTATCGATAGCCCATATCTCGGAAACTATAAGAGATAATGCAATTTGGCAACCGGCAATGTAATTAGCATGCCGAATATTACTTGGAATGTGAATTGGAACGAAATCGCCAATAGATAAGACCATTTTACAATTTGGGCCCAAGTTAGAAGCAGAGCCTAAGGTGTAAATTATCGATAGTCCATATCTCGGAAACTATAAGAGTTAATACAATTTGGCAACCGGCAATTTAATTAGCATGCCGAATATTACTTGGAATGTGAATTGGAACGAAATCGCCAATATATAAGACCATTTTACAATTTGGGCCAAAGTTAGAAGCAGAGCCTAAGGTGTAAATTATCGATAGTCCATATCTCGGAAACTATAAGAGATAATGCAATTTGGCAACCGGCAATGTAATTAGCATGACGAATATCACTTGGAATGTGAATTGGAACGAAATTGCCAATAGATAAGACCATTTTACAATTTGGGCCCAAGTTAGAAGCAGAGCCTAAGGTGTAAATTATCGATAGTCCATATCTCTGAAACTATAAGAGATAATGCAATTTCGCAACCGGCAATGTAATTAGCATGCCGAATATTACTTGGAATGTGAATTGGGACGAAATCGCCAATAGATAAGGCCATTTTACAATTTGGGCCCAAGTTAGAAGCAGAGCCTAAGGTGTAAATTATCGATAGTCCATATCTCGGAAACTATAAGAGATAATGCAATTTGGCAACCGGCAATGTAATTAGCATGCCGAATATTACTTGTAATGTGAATTGGAACGAAATCGCCAATAGATAAGACCATTTTACAATTTGGGTCCAAGTTAGAAGCAGAGCCTAAGGTGTAAATTATTGATAGTCCATATCTCGGAAACTATAAGAGATAATGCAATTTCGCAACCGGCAATGTAATTAGCATGCCGAATATTACTAGGAGTGTGAATTGGAACGAAATCGCCAATAGATAAGACCATTTTACAATTTGGGTCCAAGTTAGAAGCAGAGCCTAAGGTGTAAATTATCGATAGTCCATATCTCGGAAACTATAAGAGATAATGCAATTTGGCAACCGGCAATGTAATTAGCATGCCGAATATTACTTGGAATGTGAATTGGAACGAAATCGCCAATAGATAAGACCATTTTACAATTTGGGCCCAAGTTAGAAGCAGAGCCTAAGGTGTAAATTATCGATAGTCCATATCTCGGAAACTATAAGAGATAATGCAATTTGGCAACCGGCAATCTAATTAGCATGCCGAATATTACTTGGAATGTGAATTGGAACGAAATCGCCAATATATAAGACCATTTTACAATTTGGGAGCAAGTTAGAAGCAGAGCCTAAGGTGTAAATAATCGATAGTCCATATCTCGGAAACTATAAGAGATAATGCAATTTCGCAACCGGCAATGTAATTAGCATGCCGAATATCACTTGGAATGTGAATTGGGACGAAATCGCCAATAGATAAGACCATTTTACAATTTGGGCCCAAGTTAGAAGCAGAGCCTAAGGTGTAAATTATCGATAGTCCATATCTCGGAAACTATAAGAGATAATGCAATTTGGCAACCGGCAATGTAATTAGCATGCCGAATATTACTTGGAATGTGAATTGGAACGAAATCGCCAATAGATAAGACCATTTTACAATTTGGACCTAAGTTAGAAGCAGAGCCTAAGGTGTAAATTATTGATAGTCCATATCTCGGAAACTATAAGAGATAATGCAATTTCGCAACCGGCAATGTAATTAGCATGCCGAATATCACTTGGAATGTGAATTGGGACGAAATCGCCAATAGATAAGACCATTTTACAATTTGGGCCCAAGTTAGAAGCAGAGCCTAAGGTGTAAATTATCGATAGTCCATATCTCGGAAACTATAAGAGATAATGCAATTTGGCAACCGGCAATCTAATTAGCATGCCGAATATTAATTGGAATGTGAATTGGAACGAAATCGCCAATAGATAAGACCATTTTACAATTTGGGAGCAAGTTAGAAGCAGAGCCTAAGGTGTAAATTATCGATAGTCCATATCTCGGAAACTATAAGAGATAATGCAATTTCGCAACCGGCAATGTAATTAGCATGCCGAATATCACTTGGAATGTGAATTGGGACGAAATCGCCAATAGATAAGACCATTTTACAATTTGGGCCCAAGTTAGAAGCAGAGCCTAAGGTGTAAATTATCGATAGTCCATATCTCGGAAACTATAAGAGATAATGCAATTTGGCAACCGGCAATGTAATTAGCATGCCGAATATTACTTGGAATGTGAATTGGAACGAAATCGCCAATAGATAAGACCATTTTACAATTTGGACCCAAGTTAGAAGCAGAGCCTAAGGTGTAAATTATTGATAGTCCATATCTCGGAAACTATAAGAGATAATGCAATTTCGCAACCGGCAATGTAATTAGCATGCCGAATATCACTTGGAATGTGAATTGGGACGAAATCGCCAATAGATAAGACCATTTTACAATTTTGGCCCAAGTTAGAAGCAGAGCCTAAGGTGTAAATTATCGATAGTCCATATCTCGGAAACTATAAGAGATAATGCAATTTGGCAACCGGCAATGTAATTAGCATGCCGAATATTACTTGGAATGTGAATTGGAACGAAATCGCCAATAGATAAGACCATTTTACAATTTGGGCCCAAGTTAGAAGCAGAGCCTAAGGTGTAAATTATCGATAGTCCATATCTCGGAAACTATAAGAGATAATGCAATTTGGCAATCGGCAATGTAATTAGCATGCCGAATATTACTTGGAATGTGGATTGGAACGAAATCGCCAATAGATAAGACCATTTTACAATTTGGGCCCAAGTTAGAAGCAGAGCCTAAGGTGTAAATTATCGATAGTCCATATCTCGGAAACTATAAGAGATAATGCAATTTCGCAACCGGCAATGTAATTAGCATGCCGAATATCACTTGGAATGTGAATTGGGACGAAATCGCCAATAGATAAGACCATTTTACAATTTGGGCCCAAGTTAGAAGCAGAGCCTAAGGTGTAAATTATCGATAGTCCATATCTCGGAAACTATAAGAGATAATGCAATTTGGCAACCGGCAATGTAATTAGCATGCCGAATATTACTTGGAATGTGAATTGGAACGAAATCGCCAATAGATAAGACCATTTTACAATTTGGACCCAAGTTAGAAGCAGAGCCTAAGGTGTAAATTATTGATAGTCCATATCTCGGAAACTATAAGAGATAATGCAATTTCGCAACCGGCAATGTAATTAGCATGCCGAATATCACTTGGAATGTGAATTGGGACGAAATCGCCAATAGATAAGACCATTTTACAATTTGGGCCCAAGTTAGAAGCAGAGCCTAAGGTGTAAATTATCGATAGTTCATATCTCGGAAACTATAAGAGATAATGCAATTTGGCAACCGGCAATGTAATTAGCATGCCGAATATTACTTGGAATGTGAATTGGAACGAAATCGCCAATAGATAAGACCATTTTACAATTTGGGCCCAAGTTAGAAGCAGAGCCTAAGGTGTAAATTATCGATAGTCCATATCTCGGAAACTATAAGAGATAATGCAATTTGGCAATCGGCAATGTAATTAGCATGCCGAATATTACTTGGAATGTGGATTGGAACGAAATCGCCAATAGATAAGACCATTTTACAATTTGGGCCCAAGTTAGAAGCTGAGCCTAAGGTGTAAATTATTGATAGTCCATATCTCGGAAACTATAAGAGATAATGCAATTTCGCAACCGGCAATGTAATTAGCATGCCGAATATCACTTGGAATGTGAATTGGGACGAAATCGCCAATAGATAAGACCATTTTACAATTTGGGCCCAAGTTAGAAGCAGAGCCTAAGGTGTAAATTATCGATAGTCCATATCTCGGAAACTATAAGAGATAATGCAATTTGGCAACCGGCAATGTAATTAGCATGCCGAATATTACTTGGAATGTGAATTGGAACGAAATCGCCAATAGGTAAGACCATTTTACAATTTGGGCCCAAGTTAGAAGCAGAGCCTAAGGTGTAAATTATCGATAGTCCATATCTCGGAAACTATAAGAGATAATTCAATTTGGCAACCGGCAATGTAATTAGCATGCCGAATATTACTTGGAATGTGAATTGGAACGAAATCGCCAATAGATAAGACCATTTTACAATTTGGGCACAAGTTAGAAGCAGAGCCTAAGGTGTAAATTATCGATAGTCCATATCTCGGAAACTATAAGAGATAATGCAATTTGGCAACCGGCAATGTAATTAGCATGCCGAATATTACTTGGAATGTGAATTGGAACGAAATCGCCAATAGATAAGACGATTTTACAATTTGGGCCCAAGTTAGAAGCAGAGCCTAAGGTGTAAATTATCGATAGTCCATATCTCGGAAACTATAAGAAATAATGCAATTTGGCAACCGGCAATGTAATTAGCATGCCGAATATTACTTGGAATGTGAATTGGAACGAAATCGCCAATAGATAAGACCATTTTACAATTTGGGCCCAAGTTAGAAGCAGAGCCTAAGGTGTAAATTATCGATAGTCCATATCTCGGAAACTATAAGAGATAATGCAATTTGGCAACCGGCAATGTAATTAGCATGCCGAATATTACTTGGAATGTGAATTGGAACGAAATCGCCAATAGATAAGGCCATTTTACAATTTGGGCCCAAGTTAGAAGCAGAGCCTAAGGTGTAAATTAACGATAGTTAATATCTCGGAAACTATAAGAGATAATGCAATTTGGCAACCGGCAATGTAATTAGCATGCCGAATATTACTTGGAATGTGAATTGGAACGAAATCGCCAATAGATAAGACCATTTTACAATTTGTTCCCAAGTTAGAAGCAGAGCCTAAGGTGTAAATTATCGATAGTCCATATCTCGGAAACTATAAAAGATAATGCAATTTGGCAACCGGCAATGTAATTAGCATGCCGAATATTACTTGGAATGTGAATTGGAACGAAATCGCCAATAGATAAGGCCATTTTACAATTTGGGCCCAAGTTAGAAGCAGAGCCTAAGGTGTAAATTATCGATAGTCCATATCTCGGAAACTATAAGAGATAATGCAATTTGGCAACCGGCAATGTAATTAGCATGCCGAATATTACTTGGAATGTGAATTGGAACGAAATCGCCAATAGATAAGACCATTTTACAATTTGGGCCCAAGTTAGAAGCAGAGCCTAAGGTGTAAATTATCGATAGTCCATATCTCGGAAACTATAAGAGATAATGCAATTTGGCAACCGGCAATGTAATTAGCATGCCGAATATTACTTGGAATGTGAATTGGAACGAAATCGCCAATAGATAAGACCATTTTACAATTTGGGCCCAAGTTAGAAGCAGAGCCTAAGGTGTAAATTATTGATAGTCCATATCTCGGAAACTATAAGAGATAATGCAATTTCGCAACCGGCAATGTAATTAGCATGCCGAATATCACTTGGAATGTGAATTGGGACGAAATCGCCAATAGATAAGACCATTTTACAATTTGGGCCCAAGTTAGAAGCAGAGCCTAAGGTGTAAATTATCGATAGTCCATATCTCGGAAACTATAAGAGATAATGCAATTTGGCAACCGGCAATGTAATTAGCATGCCGAATATTACTTGGAATGTGAATTGGAACGAAATCGCCAATAGATAAGACCATTTTACAATTTGGGCCCAAGTTAGAAGCAGAGCCTAAGGTGTAAATTATCGATAGTCCATATCTCGGAAACTATAAGAGATAATGCAATTTGGCAACCGGCAATGTAATTAGCATGCCGAATATTACTTGGAATGTGAATTGGAACGAAATCGCCAATAGATAAGACCATTTTACAATTTGGGCCCAAGTTTGAAGCAGAGCCTAAGGTGTAAATTATCGATAGTCCATATCTCGGAAACTATAAGAGATAATGCAATTTCGCAACCGGCAATGTAATTAGCATGCCGAATATTACTTGGAGTGTGAATTGGAACGAAATCGCCAATAGATAAGACCATTTTACAATTTGGGCCCAAGTTAGAAGCAGAGCCTAAGGTGTAAATTATCGATAGTCCATATCTCGGAAACTATAAGAGATAATGCAATTTGGCAACCGGCAATGTAATTAGCATGCCGAATATTACTTGGAATGTGAATTGGAACGAAATCGCCAATAGATAAGACCATTTTACAATTTGGGCCCAAGTTAGAAGCAGAGCCTAAGGTGTAAATTATCGATAGTCCATCGATCGATGGACGAACTATAACAGATAATGCAATTTGGCAACCGGCAATGTAATTAGCATGCCGAATATTACTTGGAATGTGAATTGGAACGAAATCGCCAATAGATAAGACCATTTTACAATTTGGGCCCAAGTTAGAAGCAGAGCCTAAGGTGTAAATTATCGATAGTCCATATCTCGGAAACTATAAGAGATAATGCAATTTGGCAACCGGCAATGTAATTAGCATGCCGAATATTACTTGGAATGTGAATTGCAACTAAATCGCCAATAGATAAGACCATTTTACAATTTTGGCCTAAGTTAGAAGCAGAGCCTAAGGTGTAAATTATCGATAGTCCATATCTCGGAAACTATAAGAGATAATGCAATTTGGCAACCGGCAATGTAATTAGCATGCCGAATATTACTTGGAATGTGAATTGGAACGAAATCGCCAATAGATAAGACCATTTTACAATTTGGGCGCAAGTTAGAAGCAGAGCCTAAGGTGTAAATTATTGATAGTCCATATCTCGGAAACTATAAGAGATAATGCAATTTCGCAACCGGCAATGTAATTAGCATGCCGAATATCACTTGGAATGTGAATTGGGACGAAATCGCCAATAGATAAGACCATTTTACAATTTGGGCCCAAGTTAGAAGCAGAGCCTAAGGTGTAAATTATCGATAGTCCATATCTCGGAAACTATAAGAGATAATGCAATTTGGCAACCGGCAATGTAATTAGCATGCCGAATATTACTTGGAATGTGAATTGGAACGAAATCGCCAATAGATAAGACCATTTTACAATTTGGGAGCAAGTTATAAGCAGAGCCTAAGGTGTAAATTATCGATAGTCCATATCTCGGAAACTATAAGAGATAATGCAATTTGGCAACCGGCAATGTAATTAGCATGCCGAATATTACTTGGAATGTGAATTGGAACGAAATCGCCAATAGGTAAGACCATTTTACAATTTGGGCCCAAGTTAGAAGCAGAGCCTAAGGTGTAAATTATCGATAGTCCATATCTCGGAAACTATAAGAGATAATTCAATTTGGCAACCGGCAATGTAATTAGCATGCCGAATATTACTTGGAATGTGAATTGAAACGAAATCGCCAATAGATAAGACCATTTTACAATTTGGGCCCAAGTTAGAAGCAGAGCCTAAGGTGTAAATTATCGATAGTCTATATCTCGGAAACTATAAGAGATAATGCAATTTGGCAACCGGCAATGTAATTAGCATGCCGAATATTACTTGGAACGAAATCGCCAATAGATAAGACCATTTTACAATTTGGGCCCAAGTTAGAAGCAGAGCCTAAGGTGTAAATTATCGATAGTCCATATCTCGGAAACTATAAGAGATAATGCAATTTGGCAACCGGCAATGTAATTAGCATGCCGAATATTACTTGGAATGTGAATTGCAACTAAATCGCCAATAGATAAGACCATTTTACAATTTTGGCCTAAGTTAGAAGCAGAGCCTAAGGTGTAAATTATCGATAGTCCATATCTCGGAAACTATAAGAGATAATGCAATTTGGCAACCGGCAATGTAATTAGCATGCCGAATATTACTTGGAATGTGAATTGGAACGAAATCGCCAATAGATAAGACCATTTTACAATTTGGGCGCAAGTTAGAAGCAGAGCCTAAGGTGTAAATTATTGATAGTCCATATCTCGGAAACTATAAGAGATAATGCAATTTCGCAACCGGCAATGTAATTAGCATGCCGAATATCACTTGGAATGTGAATTGGGACGAAATCGCCAATAGATAAGACCATTTTACAATTTGGGCCCAAGTTAGAAGCAGAGCCTAAGGTGTAAATTATCGATAGTCCATATCTCGGAAACTATAAGAGATAATGCAATTTGGCAACCGGCAATGTAATTAGCATGCCGAATATTACTTGGAATGTGAATTGGAACGAAATCGCCAATAGATAAGACCATTTTACAATTTGGGAGCAAGTTATAAGCAGAGCCTAAGGTGTAAATTATCGATAGTCCATATCTCGGAAACTATAAGAGATAATGCAATTTGGCAACCGGCAATGTAATTAGCATGCCGAATATTACTTGGAATGTGAATTGGAACGAAATCGCCAATAGGTAAGACCATTATACAATTTGGGCCCAAGTTAGAAGCAGAGCCTAAGGTGTAAATTATCGATAGTCCATATCTCGGAAACTATAAGAGATAATTCAATTTGGCAACCATCAATGTAATTAGCATGCCGAATATTACTTGGAATGTGAATTGAAACGAAATCGCCAATAGATAAGACCATTTTACAATTTGGGCCCAAGTTAGAAGCAGAGCCTAAGGTGTAAATTATCGATAGTCTATATCTCGGAAACTATAAGAGATAATGCAATTTGGCAACCGGCAATGTAATTAGCATGCCGAATATTACTTGGAACGAAATCGCCAATAGATAAGACCATTTTACAATTTGGGCCCAAGTTAGAAGCAGAGCCTAAGGTGTAAATTATCGATAGTCCATAACTCGGAAACTATAAGAGATAATGCAATTTGGCAACCGGCAATGCAATTAGCATGCCGAATATTACTTGGAATGTGAATTGGAACGAAATCGCCAATAGATAAGGCCATTTTACAATTTGGGCCCAAGTTAGAAGCAGAGCCTATGGTGTAAATTATCGATAGCCCATATCTCGGAAACTATAAGAGATAATGCAATTTGGCAACCGGCAATGAAATTAGCATGCCGAATATTACTTGGAATGTGAATTGGAACGAAATCGCCAATAGATAAGACCATTTTACAATTTGGGCCCAAGTTAGAAACAGAGCCTAAGGTGTAAATTATCGATAGTCCATATCTCGGAAACTATAAGAGTTAATACAATTTGGCAACCGGCAATTTAATTAGCATGCCGAATATTACTTGGAATGTGAATTGGAACGAAATCGCCAATAGATAAGACCATTTTACAATTTGGGCCCAAGTTAGAAGCAGAGAATAAGGTGTAAATTATCGATAGTCCATATCTCGGAAACTATAAGAGATAATGCAATTTGGCAACCGGCAATGTAATTAGCATGACGAATATTACTTGGAATGTGAATTGGAACGAAATTGCCAATAGATAAGACCATTTTACAATTTGGGCCCAAGTTAGAAGCAGAGCCTAAGGTGTAAATTATCGATAGTCCATATCTCTGAAACTATAAGAGATAATGCAATTTCGCAACCGGCAATGTAATTAGCATGCCGAATATTACTTGGAATGTGAATTGGGACGAAATCGCCAATAGATAAGGCCATTTTACAATTTGGGCCCAAGTTAGAAGCAGAGCCTAAGGTGTAAATTATCGATAGTCCATATCTCGGAAACTATAAGAGATAATGCAATTTGGCAACCGGCAATGTAATTAGCATGCCGAATATTACTTGGAATGTGAATTGGAACGAAATCGCCAATAGATAAGACCATTTTACAATTTGGGTCCAAGTTAGAAGCAGAGCCTAAGGTGTAAATTATTGATAGTCCATATCTCGGAAACTATAAGAGATAATGCAATTTCGCAACCGGCAATGTAATTAGCATGCCGAATATTACTAGGAGTGTGAATTGGAACGAAATCGCCAATAGATAAGACCATTTTACAATTTGGGTCCAAGTTAGAAGCAGAGCCTAAGGTGTAAATTATCGATAGTCCATATCTCGGAAACTATAAGAGATAATGCAATTTGGCAACCGGCAATGTAATTAGCATGCCGAATATTACTTGGAATGTGAATTGGAACGAAATCGCCAATAGATAAGACCATTTTACAATTTGGGCCCAAGTTAGAAGCAGAGCCTAAGGTGTAAATTATCGATAG
This sequence comes from Rhynchophorus ferrugineus, assembly GCF_030347505.1. Lineage (NCBI taxonomy): Eukaryota > Metazoa > Arthropoda > Insecta > Coleoptera > Curculionidae > Rhynchophorus > Rhynchophorus ferrugineus. The sequence continues at coordinate 37,220 of NW_027472944.1, read as the reverse complement.
TCCATATCTCGGAAACTATAAGAGATAATGCAATTTGGCAACCGGCAATCTAATTAGCATGCCGAATATTACTTGGAATGTGAATTGGAACGAAATCGCCAATAGATAAGACCATTTTACAATTTGGGAGCAAGTTAGAAGCAGAGCCTAAGGTGTAAATTATCGATAGTCCATATCTCGGAAACTATAAGAGATAATGCAATTTCGCAACCGGCAATGTAATTAGCATGCCGAATATCACTTGGAATGTGAATTGGGACGAAATCGCCAATAGATAAGACCATTTTACAATTTGGGCCCAAGTTAGAAGCAGAGCCTAAGGTGTAAATTATCGATAGTCCATATCTCGGAAACTATAAGAGATAATGCAATTTGGCAACCGGCAATGTAATTAGCATGCCGAATATTACTTGGAATGTGAATTGGAACGAAATCGCCAATCGATAAGACCATTTTACAATTTGGGAGCAAGTTAGAAGCAGAGCCTAAGGTGTAAATTATCGATAGTCCATATCTCGGAAACTATAAGAGATAATGCAATTTGGCAACCGGCAATGTAATTAGCATGCCGAATATTACTTGGAGTGTGAATTGGAACGAAATCGCCAATAGATAAGACCATTTTACAATTTGGGCCCAAGTTAGAAGCAGAACCTATGGTGTAAATTATCGATAGTCCATATCTCGGAAACTATAAGAGATAATGCAATTTGGCAACCGGCAATGTAATTAGCATGCCGAATATTACTTGGAATGTGAATTGGAACGAAATCGCCAATAGATAAGACCATTTTACAATTTGGGCCCAAGTTAGAAGCAGAGCCTAAGGTGTAAATTATCGATAGTCCATATCTCGGAAACTATAAGAGATAATGCAATTTGGCAACCGGCAATGTAATTAGCATGCCGAATATTACTTGGAATGTGAATTGGAACGAAATCGCCAATAGATAAGACCATTTTACAATTTGGGCCCAAGTTAGAAGCAGAGCCTAAGGTGTAAATTATCGATAGTCCATATCTCGGAAACTATAAGAGATAATGCAATTTGGCAACCGGCAATGTAATTAGCATGCCGAATATTACTTGGAATGTGAATTGGAACGAAATCGCCAATAGATAAGACCATTTTACAATTTGGGCCCAAGTTAGAAGCAGAGCCTAAGGTGTAAATTATTGATAGTCCATATCTCGGAAACTATAAGAGATAATGCAATTTCGCAACCGGCAATGTAATTAGCATGCCGAATATCACTTGGAATGTGAATTGGGACGAAATCGCCAATAGATAAGACCATTTTACAATTTGGGCCCAAGTTAGAAGCAGAGCCTAAGGTGTAAATTATCGATAGTCCATATCTCGGAAACTATAAGAGATAATGCAATTTGGCAACCGGCAATGTAATTAGCATGCCGAATATTACTTGGAATGTGAATTGGAACGAAATCGCCACTAGATAAGACCATTTTACAATTTGGGCCCAAGTTAGAAGCAGAGCCTAAGGTGTAAATTATCGATAGTCCATATCTCGGAAACTATAAGAGATAATGCAATTTGGCAACCGGCAATGTAATTAGCATGCCGAATATTACTTGGAATGTGAATTGGAACGAAATCGCCAATAGATAAGACCATTTTACAATTTGGGCCCAAGTTAGAAGCAGAGCCTAAGGTGTAAATAATCGATAGTCCATATCTCGGAAACTATAAGAGATAATGCAATTTGGCAACCGGCAATGTAATTAGCATGCCGAATATTACTTGGAATGTGAATTGGAACGAAATCGCCAATAGATAAGACCATTTTACAATTTGGACCCAAGTTAGAAGCAGAGCCTAAGGTGTAAATTATTGATAGTCCATATCTCGGAAACTATAAGAGATAATGCAATTTCGCAACCGGCAATGTAATTAGCATGCCGAATATCACTTGGAATGTGAATTGGGACGAAATCGCCAATAGATAAGACCATTTTACAATTTGGGCCCAAGTTAGAAGCAGAGCCTAAGGTGTAAATTATCGATAGTCCATATCTCGGAAACTATAAGAGATAATGCAATTTGGCAACCGGCAATGTTATTAGCATGCCGAATATTACTTGGAATGTGAATTGGAACGAAATCGCCAATAGATAAGACCATTTTACAATTTGGACCCAAGTTAGAAGCAGAGCCTAAGGTGTAAATTATTGATAGTCCATATCTCGGAAACTATAAGAGATAATGCAATTTCGCAACCGGCAATGTAATTAGCATGCCGAATATCACTTGGAATGTGAATTGGGACGAAATCGCCAATAGATAAGACCATTTTACAATTTGGGCCCAAGTTAGAAGCAGAGCCTAAGGTGTAAATTATCGATAGTCCATATCTCGGAAACTATAAGAGATAATGCAATTTGGCAACCGGCAATGTAATTAGCATGCCGAATATTACTTGGAATGTGAATTGGAACGAAATCGCTAATAGATAAGACCATTTTACAATTTGGGCCCAAGTTAGAAGCAGAGCCTAAGGTGTAAATTATCGATAGTCCATATCTCGGAAACTATAAGAGATAATGCAATTTGGCAACCGGCAATGTAATTAGCATGCCGAATATTACTTGGAATGTGAATTGGAACGAAATCGCCAATAGATAAGACCATTTTACTATTTGGGCCTAAGTAAGAAGCAGAGCCTAAGGTGTAAATAATCGATAGTCCATATCTCGGAAACTATAAGAGATAATGCAATTTGGCAACCGGCAATGTAATTAGCATGCCGAATATTACTTGGAATGTGAATTGGAACGAAATCGCCAATAGATAAGACCATTTTACAATTTGGACCCAAGTTAGAAGCAGAGCCTAAGGTGTAAATTATTGATAGTCCATATCTCGGAAACTATAAGAGATAATGCAATTTCGCAACCGGCAATGTAATTAGCATGCCGAATATCACTTGGAATGTGAATTGGGACGAAATCGCCAATAGATAAGACCATTTTACAATTTGGGCCCAAGTTAGAAGCAGAGCCTAAGGTGTAAATTATCGATAGTCCATATCTCGGAAACTATAAGAGATAATGCAATTTGGCAACCGGCAATGTAATTAGCATGCCGAATATTACTTGGAATGTGAATTGGAACGAAATCGCCAATAGATAAGACCATTTTACAATTTGGGCCCAAGTTAGAAGCAGAGCCTAAGGTGTAAATTATCGATAGTCCATATCTCGGAAACTATAAGAGATAATGCAATTTGGCAACCGGCAATGTAATTAGCATGCCGAATATTACTTGGAATGTGGATTGGAACGAAATCGCCAATAGATAAGACCATTTTACAATTTGGGCCCAAGTTAGAAGCAGAGCCTAAGGTGTAAATAATCGATAGTCCATATCTCGGAAACTATAAGAGATAATGCAATTTGGCAACCGGCAATGTAATTAGCATGCCGAATATTACTTGGAATGTGAATTGGAACGAAATCGCCAATAGATAAGACGATTTTACAATTTGGGCCCAAGTTAGAAGCAGAGCCTAAGGTGTATATTATCGATAGTCCATATCTCGGAAACTATAAGAAATAATGCAATTTGGCAACCGGCAATGTAATTAGCATGCCGAATATTACTTGGAATGTGAATTGGAACGAAATCGCCAATAGATAAGACCATTTTACAATTTGGGCCCAAGTTAGAAGCAGAGCCTAAGGTGTAAATTATCGATAGTCCATATCTCGGAAACTATAAGAGATAATGCAATTTGGCAACCGGCAATGTAATTAGCATGCCGAATATTACTTGGAATGTGAATTGGAACGAAATCGCCAATAGATAAGGCCATTTTACAATTTGGGCCCAAGTTAGAAGCAGAGCCTAAGGTGTAAATTAACGATAGTTAATATCTCGGAAACTATAAGAGATAATGCAATTTGGCAACCGGCAATGTAATTAGCATGCCGAATATTACTTGGAATGTGAATTGGAACGAAATCGCCAATAGATAAGACCATTTTACAATTTGTTCCCAAGTTAGAAGCAGAGCCTAAGGTGTAAATTATCGATAGTCCGTATCTCGGAAACTATAAAAGATAATGCAATTTGGCAACCGGCAATGTAATTAGCATGCCGAATATTACTTGGAATGTGAATTGGAACGAAATCGCCAATAGATAAGACCATTTTACAATTTGGGCCCAAGTTAGAAGCAGAGCCTAAGGTGTAAATAATCGATAGTCCATATCTCGGAAACTATAAGAGATAAAGCAATTTCGCAACCGGCAATGTAATTAGCACGCCGAATATCACTTGGAATGTGAATTGGGACGAAATCGCCAATAGATAAGACCATTTTACAATTTGGGCCCAAGTTAGAAGCAGAGCCTAAGGTGTAAATTATCGATAGTCCATATCTCGGAAACTATAAGAGATAATGCAATTTGGCAACCGGCAATGTAATTAGCATGCCGAATATTACTTGGAATGTGAATTGGAACGAAATCGCCAATGGATAAGACCATTTTACAATTTGGGCCCAAGTTAGAAGCAGAGCCTAAGGTGTAAATTATCGATAGTCCATATCTCGGAAACTATAAGAGATAATGCAATTTGGCAACCGGCAATGTAATTTGCATGCCGAATATTACTTGGAATGTGAATTGGAACGAAATCGCCAATAGATAAGACCATTTTACAATTTGGGAGCAAGTTAGAAGCAGAGCCTAAGGTGTAAATTATCGATAGTCCATATCTCGGAAACTATAAGAGATAATGCAATTTGGCAACCGGCAATGTAATTAGCATGCCGAATATTACTTGGAATGTGAATTGGAACGAAATCGCCAATAGATAAGACCATTTTACAATTTGGGCCCAAGTTAGAAGCAGAGCCTATGGTGTAAATTATCGATAGTCCATATCTCGGAAACTATAAGAGATAATGCAATTTGGCAACCGGCAATGTAATTAGCATGCCCAATATTACTTGGAATGTGAATTGGAACGAAATCGCCAATAGATAAGACCATTTTACAATTTGGGCCCAAGTTAGAAGCAGAGCCTAAGGTGTAAATTATCGATAGTCCATATCTCGGAAACTATAAGAGATAATGCAATTTGGCAACCGGCAATGTAATTAGCATGCCGAATATTACTTGGAATGTGAATTGGAACGAAATCGCCAATAGATAAGACCATTTTACAATTTGGGCCCAAGCTAGAAGCAGAGCCTAAGGTATAAATTATCGATAGTCCATATCTCGGAAACTATAAGAGATAATGCAATTTGGCAACCGGCAATGTAATTAGCATGCCGAATATTACTTGGACTGTGAATTGGAACGAAATCGCCAATAGATAAGACCATTTTACAATTTGGGCCCAAGTTAGAAGCAGAGCCTAAGGTGTAAATTATCGATAGTCCATATCTCGGAAACTATAAGAGATAATGCAATTTGGCAACCGGCAATGTAATTAGCATGCCGAATATTTCTTGGAATGTGAATTGGAACGAAATCGCCAATAGATAAGACCATTTTACAATTTTGACCCAAGTTAGAAGCAGAGCCTAAGGTGTAAATTATTGATAGTCCATATCTCGGAAACTATAAGAGATAATGCAATTTCGCAACCGGCAATGTAATTAGCATGCCGAATATCACTTGGAATGTGAATTGGGACGAAATCGCCAATAGATAAGACCATTTTACAATTTGGGCCCAAGTTAGAAGCAGAGCCTAAGGTGTAAATTATCGATAGTCCATATCTCGGAAACTATAAGAGATAATGCAATTTGGCAACCGGCAATGTAATTAGCATGCCGAATATTACTTGGAATGTGAATTGGAACGAAATCGCCAATAGATAAGACCATTTTACAATTTGGGCCCAAGTTAGAAGCAGAGCCTAAGGTGTAAATTATCGATAGTCCATATCTCGGAAACTATAAGAGATAATGCAATTTGGCAACCGGCAATGTAATTAGCATGCCGAATATTACTTGGAATGTGAATTGGAACGAAATCGCCAATAGATAAGACCATTTTACAATTTGGGCCCAAGTTAGAAGCAGAGCCTAAGGTGTAAATAATCGATAGTCCATATCTCGGAAACTATAAGAGATAATGCAATTTGGCAACCGGCAATGTAATTAGCATGCCGAATATTACTTGGAATGTGAATTGGGACGAAATCGCCAATAGATAAGACCATTTTACAATTTGGACCCAAGTTAGAAGCAGAGCCTGAGGTGTAAATTATTGATAGTCCATATCTCGGAAACTATAAGAGATAATGCAATTTCGCAACCGGCAATGTAATTAGCGTGCCGAATATCACTTGGAATCTGAATTGGGACGAAATCGCCAATAGATAAGACCATTTTACAATTTGGGCCCAAGTTAGAAGCAGAGCCTAAGGTGTAAATTATCGATAGTCCATATCTCGGAAACTATAAGAGATAATGCAATTTGGCAACCGGCAATGTAATTTGCATGCCGAATATTACTTGGAATGTGAATTGGAACGAAATCGCCAATAGATAAGACCATTTTACAATTTGGGAGCAAGTTAGAAGCAGAGCCTAAGGTGTAAATTATCGATAGTCCATATCTCGGAAACTATAAGAGATAATGCAATTTGGCAACCGGCAATGTAATTAGCATGCCGAATATTACTTGGAATGTGAATTGGAACGAAATCGCCAATAGATAAGACCATTTTACAATTTGGGCCCAAGTTAGAAGCAGAGCCTATGGTGTAAATTATCGATAGTCCATATCTCGGAAACTATAAGAGATAATGCAATTTGGCAACCGGCAATGTAATTAGCATGCCCAATATTACTTGGAATGTGAATTGGAACGAAATCGCCAATAGATAAGACCATTTTACAATTTGGGCCCAAGTTAGAAGCAGAGCCTAAGGTGTAAATTATCGATAGTCCATATCTCGGAAACTATAAGAGATAATTCAATTTGGCAACCGGCAATGTAATTAGCATGCCGAATATTACTTGGAATGTGAATTGGAACGAAATCGCCAATAGATAAGACCATTTTACAATTTGGGCCCAAGTTAGAAGCAGAGCCTAAGGTGTAAATTATCGATAGTCCATATCTCGGAAACTATAAGAGATAATGCAATTTGGCAACCCGCAATGTAATTAGCATGCCGAATATTACTTGGAATGTGAATTGGAACGAAATCGCCAATAGATAAGACCATTTTACAATTTGGGAGCAAGTTAGAAGCAGAGCCTAAGGTGTAAATTATCGATAGTCCATATCTCGGAAACTATAAGAGATAATGCAATTTGGCAACCGGCAATGTAATTAGCATGCCGAATATTACTTGGAATGTGAATTGGAACGAAATCGCCAATAGATAAGACCATTTTACAATTTGGGCCCAAGTTAGAAGCAGAACCTATGGTGTAAATTATCGATAGTCCATATCTCGGAAACTATAAGAGATAATGCAATTTGGCAACCGGCAATGTAATTAGCATGCCGAATATTACTTGGAATGTGAATTGGAACGAAATCGCCAATAGATAAGACCATTTTACAATTTGGGCCCAAGTTAGAAGCAGAGCCTAAGGTGTAAATAATCGATAGTCCATATCTCGGAAACTATAAGAGATAATGCAATTTGGCAACCGGCAATGTAATTAGCATGCCGAATATTACTTGGAATGTGAATTGGAACGAAATCGCCAATAGATAAGACCATTTTACAATTTGGACCCAAGTTAGAAGCAGAGCCTAAGGTGTAAATTATTGATAGTCCATATCTCGGAAACTATAAGAGATAATGCAATTTCGCAACCGGCAATGTAATTAGCATGCCGAATATCACTTGGAATGTGAATTGGGACGAAATCGCCAATAGATAAGACCATTTTACAATTTGGGCCCAAGTTAGAAGCAGAGCCTAAGGTGTAAATTATCGATAGTCCATATCTCGGAAACTATAAGAGATAATGCAATTTGGCAACGGGCAATGTTATTAGCATGCCGAATATTACTTGGAATGTGAATTGGAACGAAATCGCCAATAGATAAGACCATTTTACAATTTGGACCCAAGTTAGAAGCAGAGCCTAAGGTGTAAATTATTGATAGTCCATATCTCGGAAACTATAAGAGATAATGCAATTTCGCAACCGGCAATGTAATTAGCATGCCGAATATCACTTGGAATGTGAATTGGGACGAAATCGCCAATAGATAAGACCATTTTACAATTTGGGCCCAAGTTAGAAGCAGAGCCTAAGGTGTAAATTATCGATAGTCCATATCTCGGAAACTATAAGAGATAATGCAATTTGGCAACCGGCAATGTAATTAGCATGCCGAATATTACTTGGAATGTGAATTGGAACGAAATCGCCAATAGATAAGACCATTTTACAATTTGGGCCCAAGCTAGAAGCAGAGCCTAAGGTGTAAATTATCGATAGTCCATATCTCGGAAACTATAAGAGATAATGCAATTTGGCAAACGGCAATGTAATTAGCATGCCGAATATCACTTGGAATGTGAATTGGGACGAAATCGCCAATAGATAAGACCATTTTACAATTTGGGCCCAAGTTAGAAGCAGAGCCTAAGGTGTAAATTATCGATAGTCCATATCTCGGAAACTATAAGAGATAATGCAATTTGGCAACCGGCAATGTAATTTGCATGCCGAATATTACTTGGAATGTGAATTGGAACGAAATCGCCAATAGATAAGACCATTTTACAATTTGGGAGCAAGTTAGAAGCAGAGCCTAAGGTGTAAATTATCGATAGTCCATATCTCGGAAACTATAAGAGATAATGCAATTTGGCAACCGGCAATGTAATTAGCATGCCGAATATTACTTGGAATGTGAATTGGAACGAAATCGCCAATAGATAAGGCCATTTTACAATTTGGGCCCAAGTTAGAAGCAGAGCCTATGGTGTAAATTATCGATAGTCCATATCTCGGAAACTATAAGAGATAATGCAATTTGGCAACCGGCAATGTAATTAGCATGCCCAATATTACTTGGAATGTGAATTGGAACGAAATCGCCAATAGATAAGACCATTTTACAATTTGGGCCCAAGTTAGAAGCAGAGCCTAAGGTGTAAATTATCGATAGTCCATATCTCGGAAACTATAAGAGATAATTCAATTTGGCAACCGGCAATGTAATTAGCATGCCGAATATTACTTGGAATGTGAATTGGAACGAAATCGCCAATAGATAAGACCATTTTACAATTTGGGCCCAAGTTAGAAGCAGAGCCTAAGGTGTAAATTATCGATAGTCCATATCTCGGAAACTATAAGAGATAATGCAATTTGGCAACCCGCAATGTAATTAGCATGCCGAATATTACTTGGAATGTGAATTGGAACGAAATCGCCAATAGATAAGACCATTTTACAATTTGGGAGCAAGTTAGAAGCAGAGCCTAAGGTGTAAATTATCGATAGTCCATATCTCGGAAACTATAAGAGATAATGCAATTTGGCAACCGGCAATGTAATTAGCATGCCGAATATTACTTGGAATGTGAATTGGAACGAAATCGCCAATAGATAAGACCATTTTACAATTTGGGCCCAAGTTAGAAGCAGAACCTATGGTGTAAATTATCGATAGTCCATATCTCGGAAACTATAAGAGATAATGCAATTTGGCAACCGGCAATGTAATTAGCATGCCGAATATTACTTGGAATGTGAATTGGGACGAAATCGCCAATAGATAAGACCATTTTACAATTTGGGCCCAAGTTAGAAGCAGAGCCTAAGGTGTAAATTATCGATAGTCCATATCTCGGAAACTATAAGAGATAATGCAATTTGGCAACCGGCAATGTAATTAGCATGCCGAATATTACTTGGAATGTGAATTGGAACGAAATCGCCAATAGATAAGACCATTTTACAATTTGGGAGCAAGTTAGAAGCAGAGCCTAAGGTGTAAATTATCGATAGTCCATATCTCGGAAACTATAAGAGATAATGCAATTTGGCAACCGGCAATGTAATTAGCATGCCGAATATTACTTGGAATGTGAATTGGAACGAAATCGCCAATAGATAAGACCATTTTACAATTTGGGCCCAAGTTAGAAGCAGAACCTATGGTGTAAATTATCGATAGTCCATATCTCGGAAACTATAAGAGATAATGCAATTTGGCAACCGGCAATGTAATTAGCATGCCGAATATTACTTGGAATGTGAATTGGAACGAAATCGCCAATAGATAAGACCGTTTTACAATTTGGGCCCAAGTTAGAAGCAGAGCCTAAGGTGTAAATTATCGATAGTCCATATCTCGGAAACTATAAGAGATAATGCAATTTGGCAACCGGCAATGTAATTAGCATGCCGAATATTACTTGGAATGTGAATTGGAACGAAATCGCCAATAGATAAGACCATTTTACAATTTGGGCCCAAGTTAGAAGCAGAGCCTAAGGTGTAAATTATCGATAGTCCATATCTCGGAAACTATAAGAGATAATGCAATTTGGCAACCGGCAATGTAATTAGCATGCCGAATATTACTTGGAATGTGAATTGGAACGAAATCGCCAATAGATAAGACCATTTTACAATTTGGGCCCAAGTTAGAAGCAGAGCCTAAGGTGTAAATTATTGATAGTCCATATCTCGGAAACTATAAGAGATAATGCAATTTCGCAACCGGCAATGTAATTAGCATGCCGAATATCACTTGGAATGTGAATTGGGACGAAATCGCCAATAGATAAGACCATTTTACAATTTGGGCCCAAGTTAGAAGCAGAGCCTAAGGTGTAAATTATCGATAGTCCATATCTCGGAAACTATAAGAGATAATGCAATTTGGCAACCGGCAATGTAATTAGCATGCCGAATATTACTTGGAATGTGAATTGGAACGAAATCGCCAATAGATAAGACCAATTTACAATTTGGGCCCAAGTTAGAAGCAGAGCCTAAGGTGTAAATTATCGATAGTCCATATCTCGGAAACTATAAGAGATAATGCAATTTGGCAACCGGCAATGTAATTAGCATGCCGAATATTACTTGGAATGTGAATTGGAACGAAATCGCCAATAGATAAGACCATTTTACAATTTGGGCCCAAGTTAGAAGCAGAGCCTAAGGTGTAAATAATCGATAGTCCATATCTCGGAAACTATAAGAGATAATGCAATTTGGCAACCGGCAATGTAATTAGCATGCCGAATATTACTTGGAATGTGAATTGGAACGAAATCGCCAATAGATAAGACCATTTTACAATTTGGACCCAAGTTAGAAGCAGAGCCTAAGGTGTAAATTATTGATAGTCCATATCTCGGAAACTATAAGAGATAATGCAATTTCGCAACCGGCAATGTAATTAGCATGCCGAATATCACTTGGAATGTGAATTGGGACGAAATCGCCAATAGATAAGACCATTTTACAATTTGGGCCCAAGTTAGAAGCAGAGCCTAAGGTGTAAATTATCGATAGTCCATATCTCAGAAACTATAAGAGATAATGCAATTTGGCAACGGGCAATGTTATTAGCATGCCGAATATTACTTGGAATGTGAATTGGAACGAAATCGCCAATAGATAAGACCATTTTACAATTTGGACCCAAGTTAGAAGCAGAGCCTAAGGTGTAAATTATTGATAGTCCATATCTCGGAAACTATAAGAGATAATGCAATTTCGCAACCGGCAATGTAATTAGCATGCCGAATATCACTTGGAATGTGAATTGGGACGAAATCGCCAATAGATAAGACCATTTTACAATTTGGGCCCAAGTTAGAAGCAGAGCCTAAGGTGTAAATTATCGATAGTCCATATCTCGGAAACTATAAGAGATAATGCAATTTGGCAACCGGCAATGTAATTAGCATGCCGAATATTACTTGGAATGTGAATTGGAACGAAATCGCTAATAGATAAGACCATTTTACAATTTGGGCCCAAGTTAGAAGCATAGCCTAAGGTGTAAATTATCGATAGTCCATATCTCGGAAACTATAAGAGATAATGCAATTTGGCAACCGGCAATGTAATTAGCATGCCGAATATTACTTGGAATGTGAATTGGAACGAAATCGCCAATAGATAAGACCATTTTACAATTTGGGCCCAAGTAAGAAGCAGAGCCTAAGGTGTAAATAATCGATAGTCCATATCTCGGAAACTATAAGAGATAATGCAATTTGGCAACCGGCAATGTAATTTGCATGCCGAATATTACTTGGAATGTGAATTGGAACGAAATCGCCAATAGATAAGACCATTTTACAATTTGGGAGCAAGTTAGAAGCAGAGCCTAAGGTGTAAATTATCGATAGTCCATATCTCGGAAACTATAAGAGATAATGCAATTTGGCAACCGGCAATGTAATTAGCATGCCGAATATTACTTGGAATGTGAATTGGAACGAAATCGCCAATAGATAAGACCATTTTACAATTTGGGCCCAAGTTAGAAGCAGAGCCTATGGTGTAAATTATCGATAGTCCATATCTCGGAAACTATAAGAGATAATGCAATTTGGCAACCGGCAATGTAATTAGCATGCCCAATATTACTTGGAATGTAAATTGGAACGAAATCGCCAATAGATAAGACCATTTTACAATTTGGGCCCAAGTTAGAAGCAGAGCCTAAGGTGTAAATTATCGATAGTCCATATCTCGGAAACTATAAGAGATAATTCAATTTGGCAACCGGCAATGTAATTAGCATGCCGAATATTACTTGGAATGTGAATTGGAACGAAATCGCCAATAGATAAGACCATTTTACAATTTGGGCCCAAGTTAGAAGCAGAGCCTAAGGTGTAAATTATCGATAGTCCATATCTCGGAAACTATAAGAGATAATGCAATTTGGCAACCCGCAATGTAATTAGCATGCCGAATATTACTTGGAATGTGAATTGGAACGAAATCGCCAATAGATAAGACCATTTTACAATTTGGGAGCAAGTTAGAAGCAGAGCCTAAGGTGTAAATTATCGATAGTCCATATCTCGGAAACTATAAGAGATAATGCAATTTGGCAACCGGCAATGTAATTAGCATGCCGAATATTACTTGGAATGTGAATTGGAACGAAATCGCCAATAGATAAGACCATTTTACAATTTGGGCCCAAGTTAGAAGCAGAACCTATGGTGTAAATTATCGATAGTCCATATCTCGGAAACTATAAGAGATAATGCAATTTGGCAACCGGCAATGTAATTAGCATGCCGAATATTACTTGGAATGTGAATTGGGACGAAATCGCCAATAGATAAGACCATTTTACAATTTGGGCCCAAGTTAGAAGCAGAGCCTAAGGTGTAAATTATCGATAGTCCATATCTCGGAAACTATAAGAGATAATGCAATTTGGCAACCGGCAATGTAATTAGCATGCCGAATATTACTTGGAATGTGAATTGGAACGAAATCGCCAATAGATAAGACCATTTTACAATTTGGGAGCAAGTTAGAAGCAGAGCCTAAGGTGTAAATTATCGATAGTCCATATCTCGGAAACTATAAGAGATAATGCAATTTGGCAACCGGCAATGTAATTAGCATGCCGAATATTACTTGGAATGTGAATTGGAACGAAATCGCCAATAGATAAGACCATTTTACAATTTGGGCCCAAGTAAGAAGCAGAACCTAAGGTGTAAATAATCGATAGTCCATATCTCGGAAACTATAAGAGATAATGCAATTTGGCAACCGGCAATGTAATTAGCATGCCGAATATTACTTGGAATGTGAATTGGAACGAAATCGCCAATAGATAAGACCATTTTACAATTTGGACCCAAGTTAGAAGCAGAGCCTAAGGTGTAAATTATTGATAGTCCATATCTCGGAAACTATAAGAGATAATGCAATTTCGCAACCGGCAATGTAATTAGCATGCCGAATATCACTTGGAATGTGAATTGGGACGAAATCGCCAATAGATAAGACCATTTTACAATTTGGGCCCAAGTTAGAAGCAGAGCCTAAGGTGTAAATTATCGATAGTCCATATCTCGGAAACTATAAGAGATAATGCAATTTGGCAACCGGCAATGTAATTAGCATGCCGAATATTACTTGGAATGTGAATTGGAACGAAATCGCCAATAGATAAGACCATTTTACAATTTGGGCCCAAGTTAGAAGCAGAGCCTAAGGTGTAAATTATCGATAGTCCATATCTCGGAAACTATAAGAGATAATGCAATTTGGCAACCGGCAATGTAATTAGCATGCCGAATATTACTTGGAATGTGGATTGGAACGAAATCGCCAATAGATAAGACCATTTTACAATTTGGGCCCAAGTTAGAAGCAGAGCCTAAGGTGTAAATAATCGATAGTCCATATCTCGGAAACTATAAGAGATAATGCAATTTGGCAACCGGCAATGTAATTAGCATGCCGAATATTACTTGGAATGTGAATTGGAACGAAATCGCCAATAGATAAGACCATTTTACAATTTGGACCCAAGTTAGAAGCAGAGCCTAAGGTGTAAATTATTGATAGTCCATATCTCGGAAACTATAAGAGATAATGCAATTTCGCAACCGGCAATGTAATTAGCATGCCGAATATCACTTGGAATGTGAATTGGGACGAAATCGCCAATAGATAAGACCATTTTACAATTTGGGCCCAAGTTAGAAGCAGAGCCTAAGGTGTAAATTATCGATAGTCCATATCTCGGAAACTATAAGAGATAATGCAATATGGCAACCGGCAATGTAATTAGCATGCCGAATATTACTTGGAATGTGAATTGGAACGAAATCGCCAATAGATAAGACCATTTTACAATTTGGGCCCAAGTTAGAAGCAGAGCCTAAGGTGTAAATTATCGATAGTCCATATCTCGGAAACTATAAGAGATAATTCAATTTGGCAACCGGCAATGTAATTAGCATGCCGAATATTACTTGGAATGTGAATTGGAACGAAATCGCCAATAGATAAGACCATTTTACAATTTGGGCACAAGTTAGAAGCAGAGCCTAAGGTGTAAATTATCGATAGTCCATATCTCGGAAACTATAAGAGATAATGCAATTTGGCAACCGGCAATGTAATTAGCATGCCGAATATTACTTGGAATGTGAATTGGAACGAAATCGCCAATAGATAAGACGATTTTACAATTTGGGCCCAAGTTAGAAGCAGAGCCTAAGGTGTAAATTATCGATAGTCCATATCTCGGAAACTATAAGAAATAATGCAATTTGGCAACCGGCAATGTAATTAGCATGCCGAATATTACTTGGAATGTGAATTGGAACGAAATCGCCAATAGATAAGACCATTTTACAATTTGGGCCCAAGTTAGAAGCAGAGCCTAAGGTGTAAATTATCGATAGTCCATATCTCGGAAACTATAAGAGATAATGCAATTTGGCAACCGGCAATGTAATTAGCATGCCGAATATTACTTGGAATGTGAATTGGAAAGAAATCGCCAATAGATAAGGCCATTTTACAATTTGGGCCCAAGTTAGAAGCAGAGCCTAAGGTGTAAATTAACGATAGTTAATATCTCGGAAACTATAAGAGATAATGCAATTTGGCAACCGGCAATGTAATTAGCATGCCGAATATTACTTGGAATGTGAATTGGAACGAAATCGCCAATAGATAAGACCATTTTACAATTTGTGCCCAAGTTAGAAGCAGAGCCTAAGGTGTAAATTATCGATAGTCCATATCTCGGAAACTATAAAAGATAATGCAATTTGGCAACCGGCAATGTAATTAGCATGCCGAATATTACTTGGAATGTGAATTGGAACGAAATCGCCAATAGATAAGACCATTTTACAATTTGGGCCCAAGTTAGAAGCAGAGCCTAAGGTGTAAATTATCGATAGTCCATATCTCGGAAACTATAAGAGATAATGCAATTTGGCAACCGGCAATGTAATTAGCATGCCGAATATTTCTTGGAATGTGAATTGGAACGAAATCGCCAATAGATAAGACCATTTTACAATTTGGGCCCAAGTTAGAAGCAGAGCCTAAGGTGTAAATTATCGATAGTCCATATCTCGGAAACTATAAGAGATAATGCAATTTGGCAACCGGCAATGTAATTAGCATGCCGAATATTACTTGGAATGTGAATTGGAACGAAATCGCCAATAGATAAGACCATTTTACAATTTGGGAGCAAGTTAGAAGCAGAGCCTAAGGTGTAAATTATCGATAGTCCATATCTCGGAAACTATAAGAGATAATGCAATTTGGCAACCGGCAATGTAATTAGCATGCCGAATATTACTTGGAATGTGAATTGGAACGAAATCGCCAATAGATAAGACCATTTTACAATTTGGGCCCAAGTTAGAAGCAGAACCTATGGTGTAAATTATCGATAGTCCATATCTCGGAAACTATAAGAGATAATGCAATTTGGCAACCGGCAATGTAATTAGCATGCCGAATATTACTTGGAATGTGAATTGGAACGAAATCGCCAATAGATAAGACCGTTTTACAATTTGGGCCCAAGTTAGAAGCAGAGCCTAAGGTGTAAATTATCGATAGTCCATATCTCGGAAACTATAAGAGATAATGCAATTTGGCAACCGGCAATGTAATTAGCATGCCGAATATTACTTGGAATGTGAATTGGAACGAAATCGCCAATAGATAAGACCATTTTACAATTTGGGCCCAAGTTAGAAGCAGAGCCTAAGGTGTAAATTATCGATAGTCCATATCTCGGAAACTATAAGAGATAATGCAATTTGGCAACCGGCAATGTAATTAGCATGCCGAATATTACTTGGAATGTGAATTGGAACGAAATCGCCAATAGATAAGACCATTTTACAATTTGGGCCCAAGTTAGAAGCAGAGCCTAAGGTGTAAATTATTGATAGTCCATATCTCGGAAACTATAAGAGATAATGCAATTTCGCAACCGGCAATGTAATTAGCATGCCGAATATCACTTGGAATGTGAATTGGGACGAAATCGCCAATAGATAAGACCATTTTACAATTTGGGCCCAAGTTAGAAGCAGAGCCTAAGGTGTAAATTATCGATAGTCCATATCTCGGAAACTATAAGAGATAATGCAATTTGGCAACCGGCAATGTAATTAGCATGCCGAATATTACTTGGAATGTGAATTGGAACGAAATCGCCAATAGATAAGACCATTTTACAATTTGGGCCCAAGTTAGAAGCAGAGCCTAAGGTGTAAATTATCGATAGTCCATATCTCGGAAACTATAAGAGATAATGCAATTTCGCAACCGGCAATGTAATTAGCATGCCGAATATCACTTGGAATGTGAATTGGGACGAAATCGCCAATAGATAAGACCATTTTACAATTTGGGCCCAAGTTAGAAGCAGAGCCTAAGGTGTAAATTATCGATAGTCCATATCTCGGAAACTATAAGAGATAATGCAATTTGGCAACCGGCAATGTAATTAGCATGCCGAATATTACTTGGAATGTGAATTGGAACGAAATCGCTAATAGATAAGACCATTTTACAATTTGGGCCCAAGTTAGAAGCAGAGCCTAAGGTGTAAATTATCGATAGTCCATATCTCGGAAACTATAAGAGATAATGCAATTTGGCAACCGGCAATGTAATTAGCATGCCGAATATTACTTGGAATGTGAATTGGAACGAAATCGCCAATAGATAAGACCATTTCACAATTTGGGCCCAAGTAAGAAGCAGAGCCTAAGGTGTAAATAATCGATAGTCCATATCTCGGAAACTATAAGAGATAATGCAATTTGGCAACCGGCAATGTAATTAGCATGGCGAATATTACTTGGAATGTGAATTGGAACGAAATCGCCAATAGATAAGACCATTTTACAATTTGGACCCAAGTTAGAAGCAGAGCCTAAGGTGTAAATTATTGATAGTCCATATCTCGGAAACTATAAGAGATAATGCAATTTCGCAACCGGCAATGTAATTAGCATGCCGAATATCACTTGGAATGTGAATTGGGACGAAATCGCCAATAGATAAGACAATTTTACAATTTGGGCCCAAGTTAGAAGCAGAGCCTAAGGTGTAAATTATCGATAGTCCATATCTCGGAAACTATAAGAGATAATGCAATTTGGCAACCGGCAATGTAATTAGCATGCCGAATATTACTTGGAATGTGAATTGGAACGAAATCGCCAATAGATAAGACCATTTTACAATTTGGGCCCAAGTTAGAAGCAGAGCCTAAGGTGTAAATTATCGATAGTCCATATCTCGGAAACTATAAGAGATAATGCAATTTGGCAACCGGCAATGTAATTAGCATGCCGAATATTACTTGGAATGTGGATTGGAACGAAATCGCCAATAGATAAGACCATTTTACAATTTGGGCCCAAGTTAGAAGCAGAGCCTAAGGTGTAAATTATTGATAGTCCATATCTCGGAAACTATAAGAGATAATGCAATTTCGCAACCGGCAATGTAATTAGCATGCCGAATATCACTTGGAATGTGAATTGGGACGAAATCGCCAATAGATAAGACCATTTTACAATTTGGGCCCAAGTTAGAAGCAGAGCCTAAGGTGTAAATTATCGATAGTCCATATCTCGGAAACTATAAGAGATAATGCAATTTGGCAACCGGCAATGTAATTAGCATGCCGAATATTACTTGGAATGTGAATTGGAACGAAATCGCCAATAGATAAGACCATTTTACAATTTGGGCCCAAGTTAGAAGCAGAGCCTAAGGTGTAAATTATCGATAGTCCATATCTCGGAAACTATAAGAGATAATTCAATTTGGCAACCGGCAATGTAATTAGCATGCCGAATATTACTTGGAATGTGAATTGGAACGAAATCGCCAATAGATAAGACCATTTTACAATTTGGGCACAAGTTAGAAGCAGAGCCTAAGGTGTAAATTATCGATAGTCCATATCTCGGAAACTATAAGAGATAATGCAATTTGGCAACCGGCAATGTAATTAGCATGCCGAATATTACTTGGAATGTGAATTGGAACGAAATCGCCAATAGATAAGACGATTTTACAATTTGGGCCCAAGTTAGAAGCAGAGCCTAAGGTGTAAATTATCGATAGTCCATATCTCGGAAACTATAAGAAATAATGCAATTTGGCAACCGGCAATGTAATTAGCATGCCGAATATTACTTGGAATGTGAATTGGAACGAAATCGCCAATAGATAAGACCATTTTACAATTTGGGCCCAAGTTAGAAGCAGAGCCTAAGGTGTAAATTATCGATAGTCCATATCTCGGAAACTATAAGAGATAATGCAATTTGGCAACCGGCAATGTAATTAGCATGCCGAATATTACTTGGAATGTGAATTGGAACGAAATCGCCAATAGATAAGGCCATTTTACAATTTGGGCCCAAGTTAGAAGCAGAGCCTAAGGTGTAAATTAACGATAGTTAATATCTCGGAAACTATAAGAGATAATGCAATTTGGCAACCGGCAATGTAATTAGCATGCCGAATATTACTTGGAATGTGAATTGGAACGAAATCGCCAATAGATAAGACCATTTTACAATTTGTTCCCAAGTTAGAAGCAGAGCCTAAGGTGTAAATTATCGATAGTCCATATCTCGGAAACTATAAAAGATAATGCAATTTGGCAACCGGCAATGTAATTAGCATGCCGAATATTACTTGGAATGTGAATTGGAACGAAATCGCCAATAGATAAGACCATTTTACAATTTGGGCCCAAGTTAGAAGCAGAGCCTAAGGTGTAAATTATCGATAGTCCATATCTCGGAAACTATAAGAGATAATGCAATTTGGCAACCGGCAATGTAATTAGCATGCCGAATATTTCTTGGAATGTGAATTGGAACGAAATCGCCAATAGATAAGACCATTTTACAATTTGGACCCAAGTTAGAAGCAGAGCCTAAGGTGTAAATTATTGATAGTCCATATCTCGGAAACTATAAGAGATAATGCAATTTCGCAACCGGCAATGTAATTAGCACGCCGAATATCACTTGGAATGTGAATTGGGACGAAATCGCCAATAGATAAGACCATTTTACAATTTGGGCCCAAGTTAGAAGCAGAGCCTAAGGTGTAAATTATCGATAGTCCATATCTCGGAAACTATAAGAGATAATGCAATTTGGCAACCGGCAATGTAATTTGCATGCCGAATATTACTTGGAATGTGAATTGGAACGAAATCGCCAATAGATAAGACAATTTTACAATTTGGGAGCAAGTTAGAAGCAGAGCCTAAGGTGTAAATTATCGATAGTCCATATCTCGGAAACTATAAGAGATAATGCAATTTGGCAACCGGCAATGTAATTAGCATGCCGAATATTACTTGGAATGTGAATTGGAACGAAATCGCCAATAGATAAGACCATTTTACAATTTGGGCCCAAGTTAGAAGCAGAGCCTATGGTGTAAATTATCGATAGTCCATATCTCGGAAACTATAAGAGATAATGCAATTTGGCAACCGGCAATGTAATTAGCATGCCCAATATTACTTGGAATGTGAATTGGAACGAAATCGCCAATAGATAAGACCATTTTACAATTTGGGCCCAAGTTAGAAGCAGAGCCTAAGGTGTAAATTATCGATAGTCCATATCTCGGAAACTATAAGAGATAATGCAATTTGGCAACCGGCAATGTAATTAGCATGCCGAATATTACTTGGAATGTGAATTGGAACGAAATCGCCAATAGATAAGACCATTTTACAATTTGGGCCAAGCTAGAAGCAGAGCCTAAGGTGTAAATTATCAATAGTCCATATCTCGGAAACTATAAGAGATAATGCAATTTGGCAACCGGCAATGTAATTAGCATGCCGAATATCACTTGGAATGTGAATTGGAACGAAATCGCCAATAGATAAGACCATTTTACAATTTGGGCCCAAGCTAGAAGCAGAGCCTAAGGTGTAAATTATCGATAGTCCATATCTCGGAAACTATAAGAGATAATGCAATTTGGCAACCGGCAATGTAATTAGCATGCCGAATATTTCTTGGAATGTGAATTGGAACGAAATCGCCAATAGATAAGACCATTTTACAATTTTGACCCAAGTTAGAAGCAGAGCCTAAGGTGTAAATTATTGATAGTCCATATCTCGGAAACTATAAGAGATAATGCAATTTCGCAACCGGCAATGTAATTAGCATGCCGAATATCACTTGGAATGTGAATTGGGACGAAATCGCCAATAGATAAGACCATTTTACAATTTGGGCCCAAGTTAGAAGCAGAGCCTAAGGTGTAAATTATCGATAGTCCATATCTCGGAAACTATAAGAGATAATGCAATTTGGCAACCGGCAATTTAATTAGCATGCCGAATATTACTTGGAATGTGAATTGGAACGAAATCGCTAATAGATAAGACCATTTTACAATTTGGGCCCAAGTTAGAAGCAGAGCCTAAGGTGTAAATTATCGATAGTCCATATCTCGGAAACTATAAGAGATAATGCAATTTGGCAACCGGCAATGTAATTAGCATGCCGAATATTACTTGGAATGTGAATTGGAACGAAATCGCCAATAGATAAGACCATTTTACAATTTGGGCCCAAGTAAGAAGCAGAGCCTAAGGTGTAAATAATCGATAGTCCATATCTCGGAAACTATAAGAGATAATGCAATTTGGCAACCGGCAATGTAATTAGCATGCCGAATATTACTTGGAATGTGAATTGGAACGAAATCGCCAATAGATAAGACCATTTTACAATTTGGACCCAAGTTAGAAGCAGAGCCTAAGGTGTAAATTATTGATAGTCCATATCTCGGAAACTATAAGAGATAATGCAATTTCGCAACCGGCAATGTAATTAGCATGCCGAATATCACTTGGAATGTGAATTGGGACGAAATCGCCAATAGATAAGACCATTTTACAATTTGGGCCCAAGTTAGAAGCAGAGCCTAAGGTGTAAATTATCGATAGTCCATATCTCGGAAACTATAAGAGATAATGCAATTTGGCAACCGGCAATGTAATTAGCATGCCGAATATTACTTGGAATGTGAATTGGAACGAAATCGCCAATAGATAAGACCATTTTACAATTTGGGCCCAAGTTAGAAGCAGAGCCTAAGGTGTAAATTATCTATAGTCCATATCTCGGAAACTATAAGAGATAATTCAATTTGGCAACCGGCAATGTAATTAGCATGCCGAATATTACTTGGAATGTGAATTGGAACGAAATCGCCAATAGATAAGACCATTTTACAATTTGGGCACAAGTTAGAAGCAGAGCCTAAGGTGTAAATTATCGATAGTCCATATCTCGGAAACTATAAGAGATAATGCAATTTGGCAACCGGCAATGTAATTAGCATGCCGAATATTACTTGGAATGTGAATTGGAACGAAATCGCCAATAGATAAGACGATTTTACAATTTGGGCCCAAGTTAGAAGCAGAGCCTAAGGTGTAAATTATCGATAGTCCATATCTCGGAAACTATAAGAAATAATGCAATTTGGCAACCGGCAATGTAATTAGCATGCCGAATATTACTTGGAATGTGAATTGGAACGAAATCGCCAATAGATAAGACCATTTTACAATTTGGGCCCAAGTTAGAAGCAGAGCCTAAGGTGTAAATTATCGATAGTCCATATCTCGGAAACTATAAGAGATAATGCAATTTGGCAACCGGCAATGTAATTAGCATGCCGAATATTACTTGGAATGTGAATTGGAACGAAATCGCCAATAGATAAGGCCATTTTACAATTTGGGCCCAAGTTAGAAGCAGAGCCTAAGGTGTAAATTAACGATAGTTAATATCTCGGAAACTATAAGAGATAATGCAATTTGGCAACCGGCAATGTAATTAGCATGCCGAATATTACTTGGAATGTGAATTGGAACGAAATCGCCAATAGATAAGACCATTTTACAATTTGTTCCCAAGTTAGAAGCAGAGCCTAAGGTGTAAATTATCGATAGTCCATATCTCGGTAACTATAAAAGATAATGCAATTTGGCAACCGGCAATGTAATTAGCATGCCGAATATTACTTGGAATGTGAATTGGAACGAAATCGCCAATAGATAAGACCATTTTACAATTTGGGCCCAAGTTAGAAGCAGAGCCTAAGGTGTAAATTATCGATAGTCCATATCTCGGAAACTATAAGAGATAATGCAATTTGGCAACCGCAATGTAATTAGCATGCCGAATATTTCTTGGAATGTGAATTGGAACGAAATCGCCAATAGATAAGACCATTTTACAATTTGGACCCAAGTTAGAAGCAGAGCCTAAGGTGTAAATTATTGATAGTCCATATCTCGGAAACTATAAGAGATAATGCAATTTGGCAACCGGCAATGTAATTAGCATGCCGAATATTACTTGGAATGTGAATTGGAACGAAATCGCCAATAGATAAGACCATTTTACAATTTGGGCCCAAGTTAGAAGCAGAGCCTAAGGTGTAAATTATCGATAGTCCATATCTCGGAAACTATAAGAGATAATGCAATTTGGCAACCGGCAATGTAATTTGCATGCCGAATATTACTTGGAATGTGAATTGGAACGAAATCGCCAATAGATAAGACCATTTTACAATTTGGGAGCAAGTTAGAAGCAGAGCCTAAGGTGTAAATTATCGATAGTCCATATCTCGGAAACTATAAGAGATAATGCAATTTGGCAACCGGCAATGTAATTAGCATGCCGAATATTACTTGGAATGTGAATTGGAACGAAATCGCCAATAGATAAGACCATTTTACAATTTGGGCCCAAGTTAGAAGCAGAGCCTATGGTGTAAATAATCGATAGTCCATATCTCGGAAACTATAAGAGATAATGCAATTTGGCAACCGGCAATGTAATTAGCATGCCCAATATTACTTGGAATGTGAATTGGAACGAAATCGCCAATAGATAAGACCATTTTACAATTTGGGCCCAAGTTAGAAGCAGAGCCTAAGGTGTAAATTATCGATAGTCCATATCTCGGAAACTATAAGAGATAATGCAATTTGGCAACCGGCAATGTAATTAGCATGCCGAATATTACTTGGAATGTGAATTGGAACGAAATCGCCAATAGATAAGACCATTTTACAATTTGGGCCCAAGCTAGAAGCAGAGCCTAAGGTGTAAATTATCGATAGTCCATATCTCGGAAACTATAAGAGATAATGCAATTTGGCAACCGGCAATGTAATTAGCATGCCGAATATTACTTGGACTGTGAATTGGAACGAAATCGCCAATAGATAAGACCATTTACAATTTGGGCCCAAGTTAGAAGCAGAGCCTAAGGTGTAAATTATCGATAGTCCATATCTCGGAAACTATAAGAGATAATGCAATTTGGCAACCGGCAATGTAATTAGCATGCCGAATATTTCTTGGAATGTGAATTGGAACGAAATCGCCAATAGATAAGACCATTTTACAATTTTGACCCAAGTTAGAAGCAGAGCCTAAGGTGTAAATTATTGATAGTCCATATCTCGGAAACTATAAGAGATAATGCAATTTCGCAACCGGCAATGTAATTAGCATGCCGAATATCACTTGGAATGTGAATTGGGACGAAATCGCCAATAGATAAGACCATTTTACAATTTGGGCCCAAGTTAGAAGCAGAGCCTAAGGTGTAAATTATCGATAGTCCATATCTCGGAAACTATAAGAGATAATGCAATTTGGCAACCGGCAATGTAATTAGCATGCCGAATATTACTTGGAATGTGAATTGGAACGAAATCGCCAATAGATAAGACCATTTTACAATTTGGGCCCAAGTTAGAAGCAGAGCCTAAGGTGTAAATTATCGATAGTCCATATCTCGGAAACTATAAGAGATAATGCAATTTGGCAACCGGCAATGTAATTAGCATGCCGAATATTACTTGGAATGTGAATTGGAACGAAATCGCCAATAGATAAGACCGTTTTTACAATTTGGGCCCAAGTTAGAAGCAGAGCCTAAGGTGTAAAATAATCGATAGTCCATATCTCGGAAACTATAAGAGATAATGCAATTTGGCAACCGGCAATGTAATTAGCATGCCGAATATTACTTGGAATGTGAATTGGAACGAAATCGGTAATAGATAAGACCATTTTACAATTTGGACCCAAGTTAGAAGCAGAGCCTAAGGTGTAAATTATTGATAGTCCATATCTCGGAAACTATAAGAGATAATGCAATTTCGCAACCGGCAATGTAATTAGCATGCGAATATCACTTGGAATGTGAATTGGGACGAAATCGCCAATAGATAAGACCATTTTACAATTTGGCCCAAGTTAGAAGCAGAGCCTAAGGTGTAAATTATCGATAGTCCATATCTCGGAAACTATAAGAAGATAATGCAATTTGGCAACCGGCAATGTAATTAGCATGCCGAATATCACTTGGAATGTGAATTGGGACGAAATCGCCATAGATAAGACCATTTTACAATTTGGGCCCAAGTTAGAAGCAGAGCCTAAGGTGTAAATTATCGATAGTCCATATCTCGGAAACTATAAGAGATAATGCAATTTGGCAACCGGCAATGTAATTAGCATGCCGAATATTACTTGGAATGTGAATTGGAACGAAATCGCCAATAGATAAGACCATTTTACAATTTGGGCCCAAGTTAGAAGCAGAGCCTAAGGTGTAAATTATCGATAGTCCATATCTCGGAAACTATAAGAGATAATGCAATTTGGCAACCGGCAATGTAATTAGCATGCCGAATATTACTTGGAATGTGAATTGGAACGAAATCGCCAATAGATAAGACCATTTTACAATTTGGGCCCAAGTTAGAAGCAGAGCCTAAGGTGTAAATAATCGATAGTCCATATCTCGGAAACTATAAGAGATAATGCAATTTGGCAACCGGCAATGTAATTAGCATGCCGAATATTACTTGGAATGTGAATTGGAACGAAATCGCCAATAGATAAGACCATTTTACAATTTGGACCCAAGTTAGAAGCAGAGCCTAAGGTGTAAATTATTGATAGTCCATATCTCGGAAACTATAAGAGATAATGCAATTTCGCAACCGGCAATGTAATTAGCATGCCGAATATCACTTGGAATGTGAATTGGGACGAAATCGCCAATAGATAAGACCATTTTACAATTTGGGCCCAAGTTAGAAGCAGAGCCTAAGGTGTAAATTATCGATAGTCCATATCTCGGAAACTATAAGAGATAATGCAATTTGGCAACCGGCAATGTAATTTGCATGCCGAATATTACTTGGAATGTGAATTGGAACGAAATCGCCAATAGATAAGACCATTTTACAATTTGGGAGCAAGTTAGAAGCAGAGCCTAAGGTGTAAATTATCGATAGTCCATATCTCGGAAACTATAAGAGATAATGCAATTTGGCAACCGGCAATGTAATTAGCATGCCGAATATTACTTGGAATGTGAATTGGAACGAAATCGCCAATAGATAAGACCATTTTACAATTTGGGCCCAAGTTAGAAGCAGAGCCTATGGTGTAAATTATCGATAGTCCATATCTCGGAAACTATAAGAGATAATGCAATTTGGGCAACCGGCAATGTAATTAGCATGCCCAATATTACTTGGAATGTGAATTGGAACGAAATCGCCAATAGATAAGACCATTTTACAATTTGGGCCCAAGTTAGAAGCAGAGCCTAAGGTGTAAATTATCGATAGTCCATATCTCGGAAACCATAAGAGATAATTCAATTTGGCAACCGGCAATGTAATTAGCATGCCGAATATTACTTGGAATGTGAATTGGAACGAAATCGCCAATAGATAAGACCATTTTACAATTTGGGCCCAAGTTAGAAGCAGAGCCTAAGGTGTAAATTATCGATAGTCCATATCTCGGAAACTATAAGAGATAATGCAATTTGGCAACCGGCAATGTAATTAGCATGCCGAATATTACTTGGAATGTGAATTGGAACGAAATCGCCAATAGATAAGACCATTTTACAATTTGGGAGCAAGTTAGAAGCAGAGCCTAAGGTGTAAATTATCGATAGTCCATATCTCGGAAACTATAAGAGATAATGCAATTTGGCAACCGGCAATGTAATTAGCATGCCGAATATTACTTGGAATGTGAATTGGAACGAAATCGCCAATAGATAAGACCATTTTACAATTTGGGCCCAAGTTAGAAGCAGAACCTATGGTGTAAATTATCGATAGTCCATATCTCGGAAACTATAAGAGATAATGCAATTTGGCAACCGGCAATGTAATTAGCATGCCGAATATTACTTGGAATGTGAATTGGAACGAAATCGCCAATAGATAAGACCATTTTACAATTTGGGCCCAAGTTAGAAGTAGAGCCTAAGGTGTAAATTATCGATAGTCCATATCTCGGAAACTATAAGAGATAATGCAATTTGGCAACCGGCAATGTAATTAGCATGCCGAATATTACTTGGAATGTGAATTGGAACGAAATCGCCAATAGATAAGACCATTTTACAATTTGGGCCCAAGTTAGAAGCAGAGCCTAAGGTGTAAATTATCGATAGTCCATATCTCGGAAACTATAAGAGATAATGCAATTTGGCAACCGGCAATGTAATTAGCATGCCGAATATTACTTGGAATGTGAATTGGAACGAAATCGCCAATAGATAAGACCATTTTACAATTTGGGCCCAAGTTAGAAGCAGAGCCTAAGGTGTAAATTATTGATAGTCCATATCTCGGAAACTATAAGAGATAATGCAATTTCGCAACCGGCAATGTAATTAGCATGCCGAATATCACTTGGAATGTGAATTGGGACGAAATCGCCAATAGATAAGACCATTTTACAATTTGGGCCCAAGTTAGAAGCAGAGCCTAAGGTGTAAATTATCGATAGTCCATATCTCGGAAACTATAAGAGATAATGCAATTTGGCAACCGGCAATGTAATTAGCATGCCGAATATTACTTGGAATGTGAATTGGAACGAAATCGCCAATAGATAAGACCATTTTACAATTTGGGCCCAAGTTAGAAGCAGAGCCTAAGGTGTAAATTATCGATAGTCCATATCTCGGAAACTATAAGAGATAATGCAATTTGGCAACCGGCAATGTAATTAGCATGCCGAATATTACTTGGAATGTGAATTGGAACGAAATCGCCAATAGATAAGACCATTTTACAATTTGGGCCCAAGTTTGAAGCAGAGCCTAAGGTGTAAATTATCGATAGTCCATATCTCGGAAACTATAAGAGATAATGCAATTTCGCAACCGGCAATGTAATTAGCATGCCGAATATTACTTGGAGTGTGAATTGGAACGAAATCGCCAATAGATAAGACCATTTTACAATTTGGGCCCAAGTTAGAAGCAGAGCCTAAGGTGTAAATTATCGATAGTCCATATCTCGGAAACTATAAGAGATAATGCAATTTGGCAACCGGCAATGTAATTAGCATGCCGAATATTACTTGGAATGTGAATTGGAACGAAATCGCCAATAGATAAGACCATTTTACAATTTGGGCCCAAGTTAGAAGCAGAGCCTAAGGTGTAAATTATCGATAGTCCATATCACGGAAACTATAACAGATAATGCAATTTGGCAACCGGCAATGTAATTAGCATGCCGAATATTACTTGGAATGTGAATTGGAACGAAATCGCCAATAGATAAGACCATTTTACAATTTGGGCCCAAGTTAGAAGCAGAGCCTAAGGTGTAAATTATCGATAGTCCATATCTCGGAAACTATAAGAGATAATGCAATTTGGCAACCGGCAATGTAATTAGCATGCCGAATATTACTTGGAATGTGAATTGCAACTAAATCGCCAATAGATAAGACCATTTTACAATTTTGGCCTAAGTTAGAAGCAGAGCCTAAGGTGTAAATTATCGATAGTCCATATCTCGGAAACTATAAGAGATAATGCAATTTGGCAACCGGCAATGTAATTAGCATGCCGAATATTACTTGGAATGTGAATTGGAACGAAATCGCCAATAGATAAGACCATTTTACAATTTGGGCGCAAGTTAGAAGCAGAGCCTAAGGTGTAAATTATTGATAGTCCATATCTCGGAAACTATAAGAGATAATGCAATTTCGCAACCGGCAATGTAATTAGCATGCCGAATATCACTTGGAATGTGAATTGGGACGAAATCGCCAATAGATAAGACCATTTTACAATTTGGGCCCAAGTTAGAAGCAGAGCCTAAGGTGTAAATTATCGATAGTCCATATCTCGGAAACTATAAGAGATAATGCAATTTGGCAACCGGCAATGTAATTAGCATGCCGAATATTACTTGGAATGTGAATTGGAACGAAATCGCCAATAGATAAGACCATTTTACAATTTGGGAGCAAGTTAGAAGCAGAGCCTAAGGTGTAAATTATCGATAGTCCATATCTCGGAAACTATAAGAGATAATGCAATTTGGCAACCGGCAATGTAATTAGCATGCCGAATATTACTTGGAATGTGAATTGGAACGAAATCGCCAATAGGTAAGACCATTTTACAATTTGGGCCCAAGTTAGAAGCAGAGCCTAAGGTGTAAATAATCGATAGTCCATATCTCGGAAACTATAAGAGATAATTCAATTTGGCAACCGGCAATGTAATTAGCATGCCGAATATTACTTGGAATGTGAATTGGAACGAAATCGCCAATAGATAAGACCATTTTACAATTTGGGCCCAAGTTAGAAGCAGAGCCTAAGGTGTAAATTATCGATAGTCTATATCTCGGAAACTATAAGAGATAATGCAATTTGGCAACCGGCAATGTAATTAGCATGCCGAATATTACTTGGAACGAAATCGCCAATAGATAAGACCATTTTACAATTTGGGCCCAAGTTAGAAGCAGAGCCTAAGGTGTAAATTATCGATAGTCCATAACTCGGAAACTATAAGAGATAATGCAATTTGGCAACCGGCAATGTAATTAGCATGCCGAATATTACTTGGAATGTGAATTGGAACGAAATCGCCAATAGATAAGGCCATTTTACAATTTGGGCCCAAGTTAGAAGCAGAGCCTATGGTGTAAATTATCGATAGCCCATATCTCGGAAACTATAAGAGATAATGCAATTTGGCAACCGGCAATGTAATTAGCATGCCGAATATTACTTGGAATGTGAATTGGAACGAAATCGCCAATAGATAAGACCATTTTACAATTTGGGCCCAAGTTAGAAGCAGAGCCTAAGGTGTAAATTATCGATAGTCCATATCTCGGAAACTATAAGAGATAATGCAATTTGGCAACCGGCAATGTAATTAGCATGCCGAATATTACTTGGAATGTGAATTGGAACGAAATCGCCAATAGATAAGACCATTTTACAATTTTGGCCTAAGTTAGAAGCAGAGCCTAAGGTGTAAATTATCGATAGTCCATATCTCGGAAACTATAAGAGATAATGCAATTTGGCAACCGGCAATGTAATTAGCATGCCGAATATTACTTGGAATGTGAATTGGAACGAAATCGCCAATAGATAAGACCATTTTACAATTTGGGCGCAAGTTAGAAGCAGAGCCTAAGGTGTAAATTATTGATAGTCCATATCTCGGAAACTATAAGAGATAATGCAATTTCGCAACCGGCAATGTAATTAGCATGCCGAATATTACTTGGAGTGTGAATTGGAACGAAATCGCCAATAGATAAGACCATTTTACAATTTGGGCCCAAGTTAGAAGCAGAGCCTAAGGTGTAAATTATCGATAGTCCATATCTCGGAAACTATAAGAGATAATGCAATTTGGCAACCGGCAATGTAATTAGCATGCCGAATATTACTTGGAATGTGAATTGGAACGAAATCGCCAATAGATAAGACCATTTTACAATTTGGGCCCAAGTTAGAAGCAGAGCCTAAGGTGTAAATTATCGATAGTCCATATCACGGAAACTATAACAGATAATGCAATTTGGCAACCGGCAATGTAATTAGCATGCCGAATATTACTTGGAATGTGAATTGGAACGAAATCGCCAATAGATAAGACCATTTTACAATTTGGGCCCAAGTTAGAAGCAGAGCCTAAGGTGTAAATTATCGATAGTCCATATCTCGGAAACTATAAGAGATAATGCAATTTGGCAACCGGCAATGTAATTAGCATGCCGAATATTACTTGGAATGTGAATTGCAACTAAATCGCCAATAGATAAGACCATTTTACAATTTTGGCCTAAGTTAGAAGCAGAGCCTAAGGTGTAAATTATCGATAGTCCATATCTCGGAAACTATAAGAGATAATGCAATTTGGCAACCGGCAATGTAATTAGCATGCCGAATATTACTTGGAATGTGAATTGGAACGAAATCGCCAATAGATAAGACCATTTTACAATTTGGGCGCAAGTTAGAAGCAGAGCCTAAGGTGTAAATTATTGATAGTCCATATCTCGGAAACTATAAGAGATAATGCAATTTCGCAACCGGCAATGTAATTAGCATGCCGAATATCACTTGGAATGTGAATTGGGACGAAATCGCCAATAGATAAGACCATTTTACAATTTGGGCCCAAGTTAGAAGCAGAGCCTAAGGTGTAAATTATCGATAGTCCATATCTCGGAAACTATAAGAGATAATGCAATTTGGCAACCGGCAATGTAATTAGCATGCCGAATATTACTTGGAATGTGAATTGGAACGAAATCGCCAATAGATAAGACCATTTTAGAATTTGGGAGCAAGTTAGAAGCAGAGCCTAAGGTGTAAATTATCGATAGTCCATATCTCGGAAACTATAAGAGATAATGCAATTTGGCAACCGGCAATGTAATTAGCATGCCGAATATTACTTGGAATGTGAATTGGAACGAAATCGCCAATAGGTAAGACCATTTTACAATTTGGGCCCAAGTTAGAAGCAGAGCCTAAGGTGTAAATTATCGATAGTCCATATCTCGGAAACTATAAGAGATAATTCAATTTGGCAACCGGCAATGTAATTAGCATGCCGAATATTACTTGGAATGTGAATTGGAACGAAATCGCCAATAGATAAGACCATTTTACAATTTGGGCCCAAGTTAGAAGCAGAGCCTAAGGTGTAAATTATCGATAGTCTATATCTCGGAAACTATAAGAGATAATGCAATTTGGCAACCGGCAATGTAATTAGCATGCCGAATATTACTTGGAACGAAATCGCCAATAGATAAGACCATTTTACAATTTGGGCCCAAGTTAGAAGCAGAGCCTAAGGTGTAAATTATCGATAGTCCATAACTCGGAAACTATAAGAGATAATGCAATTTGGCAACCGGCAATGTAATTAGCATGCCGAATATTACTTGGAATGTGAATTGGAACGAAATCGCCAATAGATAAGGCCATTTTACAATTTGGGCCCAAGTTAAAAGCAGAGCCTATGGTGTAAATTATCGATAGCCCATATCTCGGAAACTATAAGAGATAATGCAATTTGGCAACCGGCAATGTAATTAGCATGCCGAATATTACTTGGAATGTGAATTGGAACGAAATCGCCAATAGATAAGACCATTTTACAATTTGGGCCCAAGTTAGAAGCAGAGCCTAAGGTGTAAATTATCGATAGTCCATATCTCGGAAACTATAAGAGTTAATACAATTTGGCAACCGGCAATTTAATTAGCATGCCGAATATTACTTGGAATGTGAATTGGAACGAAATCGCCAATAGATAAGACCATTTTACAATTTGGGCCCAAGTTAGAAGCAGAGCCTAAGGTGTAAATTATCGATAGTCCATATCTCGGAAACTATAAGAGATAATGCAATTTGGCAACCGGCAATGTAATTAGCATGACGAATATTACTTGGAATGTGAATTGGAACGAAATTGCCAATAGATAAGACCATTTTACAATTTGGGCCCAAGTTAGAAGCAGAGCCTAAGGTGTAAATTATCGATAGTCCATATCTCTGAAACTATAAGAGATAATGCAATTTCGCAACCGGCAATGTAATTAGCATGCCGAATATTACTTGGAATGTGAATTGGGACGAAATCGCCAATAGATAAGGCCATTTTACAATTTGGGCCCAAGTTAGAAGCAGAGCCTAAGGTGTAAATTATCGATAGTCCATATCTCGGAAACTATAAGAGATAATGCAATTTGGCAACCGGCAATGTAATTAGCATGCCGAATATTACTTGGAATGTGAATTGGAACGAAATCGCCAATAGATAAGACCATTTTACAATTTGGGTCCAAGTTAGAAGCAGAGCCTAAGGTGTAAATTATTGATAGTCCATATCTCGGAAACTATAAGAGATAATGCAATTTCGCAACCGGCAATGTAATTAGTATGCCGAATATTACTAGGAGTGTGAATTGGAACGAAATCGCCAATAGATAAGACCATTTTACAATTTGGGTCCAAGTTAGAAGCAGAGCCTAAGGTGTAAATTATCGATAGTCCATATCTCGGAAACTATAAGAGATAATGCAATTTGGCAACCGGCAATGTAATTAGCATGCCGAATATTACTTGGAATGTGAATTGGAACGAAATCGCCAATAGATAAGACCATTTTACAATTTGGGCCCAAGTTAGAAGCAGAGCCTAAGGTGTAAATTATCGATAGTCCATATCTCGGAAACTATAAGAGATAATGCAATTTGGCAACCGGCAATCTAATTAGCATGCCGAATATTACTTGGAATGTGAATTGGAACGAAATCGCCAATAGATAAGACCATTTTACAATTTGGGAGCAAGTTAGAAGCAGAGCCTAAGGTGTAAATTATCGATAGTCCATATCTCGGAAACTATAAGAGATAATGCAATTTCGCAACCGGCAATGTAATTAGCATGCCGAATATCACTTGGAATGTGAATTGGGACGAAATCGCCAATAGATAAGACCATTTTACAATTTGGGCCCAAGTTAGAAGCAGAGCCTAAGGTGTAAATTATCGATAGTCCATATCTCGGAAACTATAAGAGATAATGCAATTTGGCAACCGGCAATGTAATTAGCATGCCGAATATTACTTGGAATGTGAATTGGAACGAAATCGCCAATAGATAAGACCATTTTACAATTTGGGAGCAAGTTAGAAGCAGAGCCTAAGGTGTAAATTATCGATAGTCCATATCTCGGAAACTATAAGAGATAATGCAATTTGGCAACCGGCAATGTAATTAGCATGCCGAATATTACTTGGAATGTGAATTGGAACGAAATCGCCAATAGATAAGACCATTTTACAATTTGGGCCCAAGTTAGAAGCAGAGCCTAAGGTGTAAATTATCGATAGTCCATATCTCGGAAACTATAAGAGATAATGCAATTTCGCAACCGGCAATGTAATTAGCATGCCGAATATTACTTGGAGTGTGAATTGGAACGAAATCGCCAATAGATAAGACCATTTTACAATTTGGGCCCAAGTTAGAAGCAGAGCCTAAGGTGTAAATTATCGATAGTCCATATCTCGGAAACTATAAGAGATAATGCAATTTGGCAACCGGCAATGTAATTAGCATGCCGAATATTACTTGGAATGTGAATTGGAACGAAATCGCCAATAGATAAGACCATTTTACAATTTGGGCCCAAGTTAGAAGCAGAGCCTAAGGTGTAAATTATCGATAGTCCATATCACGGAAACTATAACAGATAATGCAATTTGGCAACCGGCAATGTAATTAGCATGCCGAATATTACTTGGAATGTGAATTGGAACGAAATCGCCAATAGATAAGACCATTTTACAATTTAGGCCCAAGTTAGAAGCAGAGCCTAAGGTGTAAATTATCGATAGTCCATATCTCGGAAACTATAAGAGATAATGCAATTTGGCAACCGGAAATGTAATTAGCATGCCGAATATTACTTGGAATGTGAATTGGAACGAAATCGCCAATAGATAAGACCATTTTACAATTTGGGCGCAAGTTAGAAGCAGAGCCTAAGGTGTAAATTATTGATAGTCCATATCTCGAAAACTATAAGAGATAATGCAATTTGGCAACCGGCAATGTAATTAGCATGCCGAATATTACTTGGAATGTGAATTGGAACGAAATCGCCAATAGATAAGACCATTTTACAATTTGGGAGCAAGTTAGAAGCAGAGCCTAAGGTGTAAATTATCGATAGTCCATATCTCGGAAACTATAAGAGATAATGCAATTTGGCAACCGGCAATGTAATTAGCATGCCGAATATTACTTGGAATGTGAATTGGAACGAAATCGCCAATAGGTAAGACCATTTTACAATTTGGGCCCAAGTTAGAAGCAGAGCCTAAGGTGTAAATTATCGATAGTCCATATCTCGGAAACTATAAGAGATAATTCAATTTGGCAACCGGCAATGTAATTAGCATGCCGAATATTACTTGGAATGTGAATTGGAACGAAATCGCCAATAGATAAGACCATTTTACAATTTGGGCCCAAGTTAAAAGCAGAGCCTAAGGTGTAAATTATCGATA
Organism: Rhynchophorus ferrugineus; assembly: GCF_030347505.1. Classification (NCBI taxonomy): domain Eukaryota; kingdom Metazoa; phylum Arthropoda; class Insecta; order Coleoptera; family Curculionidae; genus Rhynchophorus; species Rhynchophorus ferrugineus. Next base: position 1,757 of record NW_027472944.1, on the reverse strand, counting down.
GTCTATATCTCGGAAACTATAAGAGATAATGCAATTTGGCAACCGGCAATGTAATTAGCATGCCGAATATTACTTGGAACGAAATCGCCAATAGATAAGACCATTTTACAATTTGGGCCCAAGTTAGAAGCAGAGCCTAAGGTGTAAATTATCGATAGTCCATAACTCGGAAACTATAAGAGATAATGCAATTTGGCAACCGGCAATGTAATTAGCATGCCGAATATTACTTGGAATGTGAATTGGAACGAAATCGCCAATAGATAAGGCCATTTTACAATTTGGGCCCAAGTTAGAAGCAGAGCCTATGGTGTAAATTATCGATAGCCCATAGCTCGGAAACTATAAGAGATAATGCAATTTGGCAACCGGCAATGTAATTAGCATGCCGAATATTACTTGGAATGTGAATTGGAACGAAATCGCCAATAGATAAGACCATTTTACAATTTGGGCCCAAGTTAGAAGCAGAGCCTAAGGTGTAAATTATCGATAGTCCATATCTCGGAAACTATAAGAGTTAATACAATTTGGCAACCGGCAATTTAATTAGCATGCCGAATATTACTTGGAATGTGAATTGGAACGAAATCGCCAATAGATAAGACCATTTTACAATTTGGGCCCAAGTTAGAAGCAGAGCCTAAGGTGTAAATTATCGATAGTCCATATCTCGGAAACTATAAGAGATAATGCAATTTGGCAACCGGCAATGTAATTAGCATGACGAATATTACTTGGAATGTGAATTGGAACGAAATTGCCAATAGATAAGACCATTTTACAATTTGGGCCCAAGTTAGAAGCAGAGCCTAAGGTGTAAATTATCGATAGTCCATATCTCTGAAACTATAAGAGATAATGCAATTTCGCAACCGGCAATGTAATTAGCATGCCGAATATTACTTGGAATGTGAATTGGGACGAAATCGCCAATAGATAAGGCCATTTTACAATTTGGGCCCAAGTTAGAAGCAGAGCCTAAGGTGTAAATTATCGATAGTCCATATCTCGGAAACTATAAGAGATAATGCAATTTGGCAACCGGCAATGTAATTAGCATGCCGAATATTACTTGGAATGTGAATTGGAACGAAATCGCCAATAGATAAGACCATTTTACAATTTGGGTCCAAGTTAGAAGCAGAGCCTAAGGTGTAAATTATTGATAGTCCATATCTCGGAAACTATAAGAGATAATGCAATTTCGCAACCGGCAATGTAATTAGCATGCCGAATATTACTAGGAGTGTGAATTGGAACGAAATCGCCAATAGATAAGACCATTTTACAATTTGGGTCCAAGTTAGAAGCAGAGCCTAAGGTGTAAATTATCGATAGTCCATATCTCGGAAACTATAAGAGATAATGCAATTTGGCAACCGGCAATGTAATTAGCATGCCGAATATTACTTGGAATGTGAATTGGAACGAAATCGCCAATAGATAAGACCATTTTACAATTTGGGCCCAAGTTAGAAGCAGAGCCTAAGGTGTAAATTATCGATAGTCCATATCTCGGAAACTATAAGAGATAATGCAATTTGGCAACCGGCAATCTAATTAGCATGCCGAATATTACTTGGAATGTGAATTGGAACGAAATCGCCAATAGATAAGACCATTTTACAATTTGGGAGCAAGTTAGAAGCAGAGCCTAAGGTATAAATTATCGATAGTCCATATCTCGGAAACTATAAGAGATAATGCAATTTCGCAACCGGCAATGTAATTAGCATGCCGAATATCACTTGGAA